>NW_028318054.1:5045000-5345000 GCF_062004578.1 Staurois parvus
CTGAGGGGGTTTACTGGCTGTAGAAAACAAATGTCACAAGCCAAAAACAACAGCTGTAAAAACGTCCAGTGTGCATGACGACTAAAGTAGAGAGGTACTGGGGTGCCTGCAACATTTTCCATCTGCAAAAAAAAAGATTGTTAGCACTTTTTTTCATTGGCATAGTTACTGAATGATAAAGACCAGAACTAACAACATTTGAAGGGGTCTATGAATAAATGCTTAGTTATGCAGTTCGTACAGAGAATGTTTGCATGGCATTCATCCACCTGTATTTTATGGCATCCATTTTCAGTGTATCGATGGGCAAATCTTGTTTTTAATTTGAATGTAAAGAGGAAATCATTTTTTAAATGACTGGGCTGTAAAAACCTGACTGCGTAGGAACACATGGGAATGCACATGTTCAGGTGTGAACTGGCTCTAAAGCCATTTTTGTTTTTAATGAGATGCTTATAGTAGGACTTACATGTTCTTGCTTTTTAAAAATGTATTCTCTGGTATTGCTTTAAGGCCTAGTTTATAACGCGTTTCTCAAACGCCTATTCAAATGATAATATGGACAGCACACAGTACTGTTCACATTATGGAGATATGAAGTTGCATCGCTTCAAAATCGAAACCTCATGTCAAGTCTGAAGCAGTTGAAGCCTTTCACCGCCTCCCATTCAAGTCTATGGTAACAGTCCACAAATGCGCTGGCAGGCATTTACGGTGCGGTTGTGGCACGCTAATAACTATTATTATATTATTATTATTATAGGCATTTGTGGTGTGGGTTTACCGCACATCAAAAGCTCCAAAAATGCACATAGGGCTTTGGAGGGTGTTTTTAACACGCATTAACCGTGAGTCAAATGCACCTATTAACACTATGTGCATTGTTAAGAGTTAGCATTTTGAGTCAAGTGTGAACAAGCCCTTACTGTGCCCCAGCAATGCTGGCAGACTTCAGGATTGTGGGTGTGCCCGCCAGAACCTATGACGTTTCGACCGAGTCTCCAGTTCATGTGCTCTCCCTTTTAACCACTTGCCCTCCAGAGAATTTACTCCCCTTCTTGACCAGGCCATTTTTTGCATTACTTTACCTGCGGTCTTGCAACGCTTTACCCAAATTAAATTTGCACCCTTTTTTCCCACAAATAGAGCTTTCTTTCAATGGTATTTGATCACCTGTGCGTTTATTTTTTGCACTATAAAAAAAACCCTACAATTTTGAGAAAAAAAACAATATTTTTGACTTATTTCTATTAATCATGTCCAGTAAAATAATTTAAAAAATCAAATTTAGTCATAAATTTAGGCCAAAATTTATTCTACTACATGTCTATGCTAAAAAAAAAGTCCCAATACGTGTAAATTAATCAGTTTACGTGAACGTTATAGCGTTTACAAATGGCGGTATATATACTGGGATTTTTTTTTTTTCGTTTAATCTTTACTAATAATGGCAGCAATCTGCAACTTAGAGCAGGACTATAGCAGGCATTCTGACACTGGGGTAACAGACTTGGTGTCACCAATGACACTAATACAGTGATCAGTGCTAATAAAAAGCACTGACACTGTATTAGTGGCACTGGGCAGGAATGGGTTAACATGTGGGGCGATCAAAGGGATACTTGTGTGCGGTTTTACTATGGGGGCTGTGTGTGTGTTTCACTGTAAGCACACTGCTTTTTGGGGCTCTGCTATGCAGAGCCATACAAAGCAGTGTAAAGGAGCTGACCGGAGAGATCTGTATTGTTTACATACAGGTCTCTCCCCCATTGCAAATCCTTGGAGATCGTGCTGTGTACCGTATTACAAACAGTTCTCTCCCCCGTTGGAGATGCTTAGCAATCACCGAGTGCCAGGGAGTAATCAGCGGCCGGGACCCAGCGATTGACAGCTGAGGCTGGAAATGCATGTATATATAACGTGATTTTGTGCAGCCGTGCCTCTCTGTAGCAGTACTGCTATAGAGCAGATGGAAAGCGGTTAAAGAGAAACACAGAGCTCCAGAGTCAGTTTGGCTTAGGTGCCTCAAACTCTGACCTTACTCTGGCACTGGGGATGGCTACATGTAAAAATGTAGTTCTAAACAAGAGCACACACAAATTGAAGACTCCATCGGGACTCCATTGCTCCCTGGTCTCCTCCTCCCACGCCCGACTGCAGGACTTCTCCAGGACTTCCCCCATCCTCTGGAACTCACTACCCCAATCCATCAGACTTTCACCTACCCTTCTCACCTTTAGGCGCACCCTGAAAACCCATCTCTTCAGGGAAGCCTAACCCACCCTCACCTAACAGCCGATCTCCTCCACTCCTCCTACCACTCCATCCCCCACAGCCACTTCCTCCTGTGCCACTATCCCCTCCCTCCTAGATTGTAAGCTCGAAAGAGTAGGGCCCTCAAACCCCTCGTATACTGTTTTGTTACTGTATTGTCTCATGTACTGTCCCCCACTACTCTGTATAGCGCTGAGCAAACTTTTTGGCGCTACATAAATACTGTATAATAATAATAATCGGAAATCCTTGGAGATCGTGCTGTGTACCGTATTACAAACAGTTCTCTCCCCCATCGGAGATGCTCGATAGTCACCGAGTGCCAGCGAGTAATCAGCGGCCGGGACCCAGTGATTGACGGCCGAGGCCGGAAATGCATGTATATATGCTGTGATTTTGCGCACCCGTGCCTCCCTGTAGCAGTACTGCTATAGAGCAGATGGGAAGCAGTTAAAGAGAAACACAGAGCTCCAGAGTCAGTTTGGCTTTGGTGCCTCAAACTCTGACCTTACTCTGGCACTGGGGATGGCTGCATGTAAAAATGTAGTTCTAAACAAGAGCACACACAAACTGAAGACTCCAATGGGACTCCATTGATTCTGGCAGGCACAGGGGGCATCCCGCATACTTGAAGTTGGTCAGCATGGCCAAGGCACAGTTAGATGAGCAAGAACACTTGGAAGATGCGTATTCTTGCTACTGTTTTTAAAACTGTAAGTCATGTTTTTAAAAATTGTCTTTATTGTCACTTTAAACAGGTAAACTTAAGGACTCCCTATAATGTTTCATAAATGAAAATAAACACTGTATTCTTTTTAACTTCTTGGGTAGTATTTAAAAAAACTAAAATAACGAATAGCTCCGGTGGGTGCCTAGTGGCAGTTTGGCAGCCTTAAGTGAGACATGTGGCTTTTGAGAATAAGGCAGAATACATTTTTACATTTGCCTAGCAGATATCTTAAATAGTCGAATCTAAATATAGAGTTTAGGAATAATGTGGGTCTCTTATAAGTTTTGAGCCATGCATTGAATTGATTTTATGTTGTCTTCTACATTGTTCACTTTCAAAAATGATTCGCATACAAACTTATTCATAGAAAAAGCACACAGCAATGATGAAGAGCCTGCAGTGGTTAATGGTGGATCCTGATAAAGCTGGACTGCATTATACAGGCCTAATTATCTCCCCAGAGCTCCGTGGCCTCTGTTGCTCACTGGCCTGTTTCCCTCTTAATGGCACATCCACTGCCCTGCATTATTTCCTCTGTCTGTCTCAGACCTGTGGGAGTGCTTTGTCACTGGCTTTCTCAAGCAGTTCCCCTTTTTCCATTTGCACACAAAATAAATAAATAAAACAAATCCACTGCTTTCTGAAACGAAATGGGAACAGAAAAGAGAAAATATTTAGAGAGGTAAATATAAAATGGAAGTATAGGTTTGCCTATATAATATATGCATTTGTTAACACTGTTTTTAACCCTTTAATATCTTACAGAAGGTGTGTATTGAAAATGTATACTTCTATTTTATGTAATCAATTGGGTGGTTTTCTTCACTGGCATTAGAGATGAGCTCGGTTGTCCTTCAGACACATCTGTAGCTTGATTCTGAACACATTTTTTACTCCACTGAGCTGCGGAGCAGGTCATTCCCTCCCCATAGATCATGTAAACAGAGGTGGGCTACAGGACAGGAGTGACCTGGTCTGCAGCTCATTGGGATAAATAAAATAGCGCAAGTTCAAAGTTCAACTAGACACCCAAGCTTATTTCTATCTAGGAGACGTTGAATAATAGGGTCTGGAAGGGCTTCCTTACAACCCTGCCAATTACGTATCTAAGAACTTAGGATCTAAAAGAGTTTTTTGGGACACAAGCACAGAGGGCAGCTGAAAGAATCAATGAGTGAAGGAAAGTGGATATGCTTGCTGTTTGTGAGGAAATTAAGACTCCTACTCAGTGGGGTCATATGGCATGTTAACGGTGCCAGCCGTTGACCTTGGGTGTAAGATACTGTTTTTCAGGGTCATGGCTGTTTGCTTTGGTTTAGCTTTAGGAGCTGGGCATTTCTGAGAGTCTAGCTGCAGCATGAAGCTTGCGTAATCCAGTGGACATTGTAGAGTTATCTGAGTACCTACACAGTGCCAAGATAAACCTTCAAGTAGACTGGTGCTATGGAAGTGATTTTCTTCAGCTATATCATAGAAAAAAAGTTAAATAAACAAGTGTGGGTATTCTCTACTGGAGGACGTAGAGCAGCTATTTTCAACCAGGGGTCTTTGGAACTCCATCCTCCAGAGATTGCTAGGGGTTCCTCGAGCTGCGGCTGATTAACTTCCCATTTGATGGTGCCTGCACAGTTCCAGGACCAGCGTCACTGGGCAAAGCCAGAAGCAGGACATCAATTATCTTTTTCCTACAGACCACTAATGTAAGGGACTTTTTTTGCCATTGACCCCAATGAATTGGTTTTAGAGTTCAGACTTGAAATTTGTTTTAAGGGTTCCCCTGAGGTAAAAAGGCAGAGAAAAACTGGTTTAGGGTTAAACCCATGCTGCTCCTCTAATGCTTATGCTTTTTTTTAGCCCTAAAACAGGTTTTCACAACCTTTTCAACACAAAGGAACTCTTGAAATATCTTTCCAGTCTCAGGGAACCCCTGCTAAATCTAAATCTACAACTTATGATACATTAGTGTGATGGTCAGCAGTAAGAATGCTCCATACACTTGTGGTCATTGGAAAGAAGTACCCCCTTATAGATAGCTCAAAAAAGCAATGGTGTCAATGGGAACTTATCTGAGAGGCAGAAATAGCTCATTGCTCAAGGAACTCCTAGCAACCTCTGGATGAACCTTGGTTGAAGAACCCTGCCCTAAACTAAAGCAGCCCTTAAAACAAGCTCTTAAAGTGTTACTAAACTCACAACAGTAAAATCAGACTGTATGTGCAGACAAGCATGCTTGTTATACTCGCTGTGGAACCATAAGGGGTTAATCTTCCACATTGTTTAAAAAGGATATTTGAGCCTGTCTTCTCTGATCCTCACCTTTTTCTTCTGTCCCCAATCCATGGTTTGATAGAACAGAGCCTTGGGGGCAAGCTGCACATGCTCCTTTGGGAAGGTACATGTGATCAGAACAGGGCCAATCAGCACTGTCCAGACATGGGGGGGTTAGGGGTTATGCAGCCTCCTGGGACAATTAGGAGAGAATTAAAACTCCTCCTACAAGCTTTAACCAGTGCTGTGCTGGACACTGATGGAAGTCACATGACTGCTATATACTGTTGATGAGAAAAGGTATATTTATTAAAATAATTGCATTTCCATGTTGTGTGTACTGTGGGAGACCAGATATAGTGAATGCAGGCTCTTGGGTTTAGTAACACTTAAATGCACACCTTACAATGTACACACTACACAGTTAACCCTTTGTAACCCATAAACTAAGCCTGTTTATTTACTCTCTGCTATTCTACTGCTTACTCCCCATGACCTGGTGCAGGAATACTTTAGTACAGGGGCGGACTGATCATTTGGAAACTTGGGCACTGCCCTGGGGCCCGGGGTCAGTAGGGGGCCCTATGAGATGCCCCTGGTACCTTTTTCATAGGCTTTTTTGAGTTTGGGTGAGGACACAGGGGCCCTGTGATCCCCTTTTGCCCGGGGGCCCCATGAGTTGTCAGTCCGCCCCTGCTTTAGTAGCATGCAGGACCTACAAAGAAGAAACTGCTTGGTCTGAATAAAGACCCAGCTGGCTTCCCGTGACATTGCTTCCTAATCCTGACACACACATACATACACACATTGGTTCTATTTCTGTAAGTAGCAAGAACATTACATAATGAAGAAGGCGCATTTAATTTTTAGACTAGTGAATAAAACTATGCTAGAAAAGCTATGCTTTGAATGTACTAAAAGCTATACCTCTGTATGTAAAAAAATAAAAAGAGAGTTATGCTGCAGTCACTGAAGTGCCTTGCTTAGAATTGCTTTTGGGCTGAGAATCAGTTGCATAGAAAAAAAGCTATTTTTTGGAGAAAAAAAAACATGAAATCATGCTTTAGCTGCAGGCTATGAGATATGTTGAATTAAAATGTTGAGTTTTCTCAGCTTCAAAGACCTCCTTTTTACGAGTCTATAGAGAACTTAGATTTAAGACCTTTGTGTTGTCTCTTTACATAAATCATACCATGACCCCAGTGGAAAGTCTTACAACTTAAATCTAATTTATGTATCCTAGTCCGTACATGGAGCAGACCAGGTAAGCTGAAAACCTACTTGTTAGCTTATCAAACCACACTTTCCTCACATTTACTTTTAATGCTGGTTGGAGATATGCCCCATGGTCTACTTTTTCCGGGTTAAATATGAAAACATGAAATTGTACTCCATTTTTTTTTAACCTTAGGGCAGCTGCATAGACTTAGGCATAGTTTCTTTTTTTTTTTTTTTTAATGGATTTGTTGCACATTTTTGCAGGCCTGCTGGTGATATCTAATACAGTAGATGTTGTTTTTGAACTTTGATATACGGATCATAAATTCAGAGCACAGTAATTTGAGACAGGAGGCAAGCCCTTAGTAATGCTGTGTTATGGAATAATGTCATTCCTGATGGCATAAAGAGGGTATGCCATACTGTACATAGGGCTTTTAATCCAGTCTACTGATCAGGAAATTATCCCAAGACTCCAGCGGGAACAAAGGCCTGGTACAAAGCCATTCCCTGATCTTTTGATATAGATTGAAGGTGATGTACACTGAATTGGAAATCCCCTTCTTATGGCTTCCTAATTTAATGACAATGCAGTAAAGTATTTCAAAAGAATAACAGGTGACAGGACTGTGAGATAATTTGGTTGTAACTCATGTACACACCTAATGTCTTGGTGTGGTTTTTTTTTATTTGTTTCATAAAAATAATATATTAGAGAGTCCCTAAGTTTTGTTTAGCACTTATTTCTTCCTGCTGGCAGCTCTGTAAATGGAACAGCCTGCTTAAAAATGTATATTTAAAGTGATACTAACACTTCAGTTTTTTTGTTATGAAAATGATAAACATGTTATACTTACCTGCTCTGTGTAATGGTTTTGCACAGAGCAGCGCCGACCCTCCTCTTCTTGGGTCCCCCGCTGGCATTCCTGGCTCTACCTCTTTCAGCTGCTTTCTATGGGGGTACTTGTGCAGGCTCGATTGGCCCCATCCCTTGCTCTCTTGTCACTGAACTTCATTGACAGCAGTGGATGCCAATGACTCCCACTGCTATCAACCTGCCCAGGGAAAGAGCAGAGAGAGCGACTACTCTTGTGCACATCACTGGATCAAGATCGGGCTCAGTTAAGTACTGTATGAGGGGGGCTGGGGTGATCCTTTGGCACGAGGTTTTTTTTTTTTTTAACCTTAAAGAAGAACTCCAAGATAGGCAAAAAAAAAAAATCGCCCATTAGTACACCCCTCTACACAAAACAGTGAACAGTTAATACATTTGTGAAATTCCTTACCTTTGAAGAGAAAAGTCTAACTGAATTTTCAGGAAGTAATTTCTGTATTTCAAAAAATAACAGCATCTGTTCTGCCAAGAAGAGATGTAACAGCAGGGATTACATCATATCCTCTCCGCTCAGGAAACTACACTGCCCATCACCACTGGGATTTGGGCAGGTACAGTAGGCCTGTTCATGTTGAATGTGTACTCGCCCACTTCACCTTAAATCACACCCCCTTATTCTCCAGCCACACTGCCCAGCAGCTCACACAGCAGGACATATGTGATTTTCCCTCCTCTAAGTTTTCTGATATAGGCTGTGTCTGCTATCTTCACATGCGATATCTCTCTCTCCAACCACAACAGCAGATATACTAATTGCCCTTACATGCTTTACTTCATTCATTACTGAACAATAGACACATGCCCATAATTATGTATTTGAGCTACTGTATTGTGCTGTAATAACTTATGGGCACTGATAGGCTGAACTGATGAGGCTGCACTGATAGACACTGATGAGGCTGTGCTGATGGCTACTGATGAGGCTGCACTGATGGGGTGGCAATGATAAGTTCCACTGATAGGCACTGATCAGGCTGCACTGAAGAACCTGCGCTGATAAGACAACATTGATAAGCTGCACTGATGAGGCTACACTGATAAGTCTGCACTGATGGGCACTGATGAGGTGGCATTGATAAGCTGCACTGGTGGGCACTGATTAGGCAGCACTGATACATTGCACTGATGGGTACTGATTAGGCGTCATTGATAAGCTGCACTGATGAGACTGCATTAATGGGCACTGATGAGGCGGCATTGACAAGCTGCACTGGTGGGCACTGATGAGGCAGCACTGATGGGCACTGATTAGGCGTCATTGATAAGCTGCACTGATGAGACTGCATTGATGGGCACTGATGAGGCGGCATTGACAAGCTGCACTGGTGGGCACTGATGAGGCGGCACTGATTAGGCGTCATTGATAAGCTGCACTGATGAGACTGCATTGATGGGCACTGATGAGCTGCACTGATGAGGCAGCACTGATGGACACTGATAATGCGACACTAGTAAGCTGCACTGATGAGGCTGAACTGATGGGTACTGATAAGGCTGCACTGATGGGCCCTGATGAGGCTGCACTGCTGAGGTTACATTGATGTGGCACTGATAAGCTGCACTGATGAGGTGGCACTGATAAGCTGCACTAGTGGACACTAATGAGGCATCACTGATAAGCTGTGCTGATGAGGCTGCACTGATGAGGTGGCACTGATAAGCTGCACTAGTGGGCACTAATGAGGCATCACTGATAAGCTGTGCTGATGAGGCTGCACTTATAAGCTCCACTGATGGGCATTGGTAAGGCTGCACCGATGGGCACTGAAAAGCTGTACTGATAACTTTGCACACCATTCCGCCCATCCCCTTAACCTATCAGAACAGCTGCTTGGTACAGCAGATGACATGAGATCGCTTTTATATTGGACTGTACAGCTTGATTACCTGTGCCAATCTCCTCCATGGACTGCTCATCTCCCAGCACCAGGACATGTGTGTAAGGGGTGGATACAATCTGTACAGTCCGATCTAGCGATCCTATGTGACCTACTGTACAGAGGAGTGCTCCATTGACAGGAGAAGGGGAGGGCACCTCTCTTCCGCTGTCTGCTCACAGGTCACTGCACCAGGCTGCCTATTCATCTCCCAGCCCTGAGTGTGTGAATGGGGGAAGGAGCTCAGCTGGCCATGCATGGATGGCGGGCTGTATTGGCTCCAGGGACCAGGTTAATTGAAGCCAGATAGCTCTGGACAGATGAGGATGGAGAAGAGAGTGGTGAAAGCACTGGACAGATAGCGCTGGAGGGGAATAGCAGAAGTGGCTGCTGCGGGAGGAGAAAAACAGAATTAGTTTTTTTTTTCTTTTTTACTTTCGACACTGGGATAGGGGAGGCTGGACAGACCCAGAGCGTTCTACCTCCATGGGCGTTACATACAGGGAGCCTGTGAGTCTCGGTTCACCCACTACAGCAAGCAGGGACGGAAGTAAATCCCTGCTTGCTGTATAGAACTACAGAAGGGATGTGCCAAGACCAGTGGCTGGGGGAATAGGAGGAATAGCCATCGCTGGTCTTACAGGGGATTAACGGTTTTATTTAAAACTCATCAGGCTATTTCAGAGCAACTACTCAGTTAACAAGAATTTGGAGGACATATTCAGTGAAGGTAGGAAATCCACAAAAAGGATATGTTAAAAAGCTTTTGTCCGGGGTTCTGCTTTAATGCATGGAATGCATTAAGGTCATGGATGCACACATCAAGATGGTATTGTATGGGCTGTCTTTGTCTTTCTGGCTCATGCCATTGGTGTAATTGTGTGTTTGAATATACAGTTATGTAGGTGTATACAGTGATAGTATAGTGCAGTGTTTCTCAACCTTTTTTTCGGACAATGTCAAGGCACCCTCTAAAATTATGAACAGTCCCAAGGCACCCTCTAAAATTATGGACAGTTTGGAGGCTTCCAATTCTAAAATATAAAAAACTATTCTAATAGTTTTATATAACGCAGCAACGCATAGGACACCCAACGATAAAGGTGATTTATTCTTCCAAATACACTTTTTCAGATTGCTACTGACTAGTATACCAATGTTTCTCTTCTCCCTCAGTTTTTCTGCATCACTGAGCTAATGTGACCCAAGCACTGTGGAGAGGGGCAGGGGAGGGTCAAACTAGGATGCTGTGCAGGCAACCAACAACTGATGATGTCATTGGTTGTCAGGACGCCAGCAGCTAGAAGGTCGTAATGGTGCACAATGAAAACCTGTGGCTTTGTGTAACTAAAAGGCAGGCTTGTTTCACCCTCTGGCTTGTATACAAGTTTTTAACAATTTTTAGACATTTTGCCACGGCACGCCAGGGTACCATGGCACCCTGGTTGAAAAAGGCTGGTAGAGTGCATATATATAGTGATTAGGATCTTATAGGGTAACTGACAATTTCTTTAGTAAAAAAAAAATCTAATGTGTGTATGAAACAAGTATTAATGATGTGTCATTTTAACTGAATAGAGTTTTCTATGACTCGTTTTATATTTACATGATTGTAGTACATCAAATAAAGCAAGAGCATTGGTAGACAAACAAACTGTCTTTCCTGTTTGAATTTTCATCTAGAGGATTACGGAAGAACAATATATGTTTTGTGAAGCTGCCAAGGCATCTTGTTCTGGTTTGTTTTGGGCCTGTAGATAGAAAAGGTTATACATATCTGTGATTCCATCTCGGTCAAAAAAAGTGTAAATGTTTACTGATATACAGTGCCTTGAAAAAGTGCTCATACCCCTTGAAATTTTCCACGTTACAACCAAAAACATACATGTATTTTATTGGGCTTTTATGTGATAGACCAACACAAAGTGGCACATAATTGTGAAGCGGAAGGAAAATGATAAATGGTTTTCAAAATGTTTTACAGATATGTGAAAAGTGTGGCGTGCATTTGTATTCAGCCCCCTTTTACTCTGATACCCCTAACTAAAATTTAGTGAAATCAATTGCCTTCAGAAGTTGCCTAAATAGTAAATAGAGTCCCACCTGTGTGTAATTTAATCTCAGTATAAATACCGCTGTTCTGTGAAGCCCTCAGAGGTTTATTAGAGAACATTAGTGAACAAACAGTGTCATGAAGGCCAAGGAACACACCAGACAGGTCAGGGATAAAGTTGTGTATAAGTTTATGGCACAACTGCAAACCTACCAAGACATGGCCGTCCACCTAAACTGACAGGCTGGGCAAGGAGAGCATTAATCAGAGAAGCAGCCAAGATTCCCATGGTAACTCTGGAGGAGCTGCAGAGATCCACAGCTCAGGTGGGAGAATCTGTCCACAGGACAACTATTAGTTGTGCACTCCACAAATCTGGCCTCTATGGAAGAGTGGCAACACAAAAGCCATTGTTGGAAGAAAGCCATAAGAAGTTCCATTTGCAGTTTGTGAGAAGCCAAGTGGGGGACACAGCAAACATGTGGAAGAAGATGCTCTGGTCAGATGAGACCAAAATTGAACTTTTTGGCCTAAAAGCAAAACGCTATGTGTGGTGGAAAACCAACACTGCACATCACCCTGTTCACACCATCCCCACTATGAAACATGGTGGCAGCATCATGTTGTGCGGATGCTTTTCTTCATCAGGGATAGGGAAGCTGGTCAGAGTTGATGGGAAGATGGATGGAGCCAAATACAGGGCAATCTCAGAAGAAAACCTGTTAGTCTGCAAAAGACTTGAGACTGGGGCAGAGGTTCACTTTCCAGCAGGACGACGACTCTAAACATACAGCCAGAGCTACAATCGAATGATTTAGATCAAATCATATTCATGTATTAGAATGGCCCAGTCAAAGTCTAAATCCAATTGAGAATCAGTGGCAAGACTTGCAAATTGCTGTTCACAGATGTTTTCCATCCAATCTGACAGAGCTTGAGCTATTTTGCAAAGAAGAATGGGAAAACTTTCACTCTCTAGATGTCCAAAGCTGGTAGAGGCATCCCCAAAAAAGACATGCAGCTGTAATTGCAGTGAAAGGTGGATCTATACAGTATTGACTCAGGGGAGCTGAAAACAAATGTAAACCACACTTTTCACATATTGATTTGTAAAAAAAAATGTTGAAAACATTTATCATTTTCTTTCCACTTCACAATTCTGTCCCACTTTGTGTTGGTCTATCACATAAAATCCCAGTAAAATAGATTTACATTTTTGATTGTAACATGACAAAATGTGGAACATTTCAAGGGGTATAAATAATTTTTCAAGGCACTGTATCCTGTTTGACTATATAATTTTACAGATTAGTTGTTAAAGTATACACATTTTAAAGGTACAATGATGATGGCAGATAAATGAGATCCTTACAGTATACCGTTTTTGCCGTAAATAGAGTTGGGAAAGATTGGATCCTCTATCCTGTTGTTTTGGGGTTTTTTTCTGCTGGTTTTTTCCCTTTAATGTCACTGGGGCAGAAATAAAGGGAAAACCTCTTCAACGGGTACACATATGGATATAAAAACATATATAATATTAAGGATTCATTATTTGTGTCACCTTTCTAGAGCAACTCCCCTCACTATAGGACCCACTGAGAAGTTTTGACTTGCCCAGTTTCTCAATTCCTTTGGATAAGCTGAACCATTGCAGGCCACCAACACTACGGCTCACCCATAGGAATGAATAAGGCCTCAGTGCGCATGCTCACAAAGAGAAAAACTAGCAGGGACCTTTTTGTGAAACAAGCAGGGCTGCACAACAAAAATTGCTGGATCAAGAAGGAACATTAGTATTTGAGCAGGTGGGCTCTTGTCAGAGGGGTAGGAGAAATTAATTTGTACCAAAGGTACCGTTGTCGTTTAAACTTGCAGTATAATTATATAATGTACCTACCACTTCAAAATCTTTTCTTGCAAAGAGAACTCAAGAGTTGAATATAGCCCAGGACCCAAGGTAAACCTAATATGTAACTGACGTATGGAGTATTTATATTGGAAGAATAAAGGTGGACACATGGTAGCCAATACATTTATTCTTGCAAATTCAGAACAATCATGGGAGGGTCCTAGATGCTTTGTGAAAAATGTTGCTTAAGCATACAATATGCCTCTCTCATTGGTTCTTGGATATTAAGGATATAGCCATAGTAATGTCCTACAAAATGTCATCCTAGTACAATGGTTTAGCACTGTAGTAGTAGCCTCTTTTAGCAGTTAACTCATTTTTCTTTCTCTCCTGGGCCGACATTTAATTTTTTCTGCTGGCTGTAGACAACATAGGGAGATTGGACATGCAGACAAGCTTACACCACTAGAAGATTTTTTTTGTTCTACATATATTTGCATAAACCTCTTGATTGGATTGCCTAAGTATGCATGCAAAATGGTGCAGAGAGTTGGAGAGCAGTTTGGCATTCCTGGTTCCACTTTATCTTAAGGAGACAATAGGATTTGGATCTAATATAGTTGATTGCTATTTCCCTAAGATTATATGATCTAGGATGTCTTGCATGATGAGAACATTATTATATCTTCCAATGATGATTATAATTATATTTTTAATACATAGTTCTGCATGTTCACTTTGTTGCATCGCCTCTTGATATGCTGGCAATAGCTTCTGAGACTCTATTACAAGTAAGGCTTACAATATTCTGATTCCTTCCGTAAAGCAGAACTTAATGTTAAGCCTTCTTTCATTAATTAGCCAGGCATTACGGAAGTGCATGGATCAATAAATGCAGCATAAATTTACCTAGCAACTGTACGGGACTCTGGTTCTGGGTCCCAGGTGAATGTCAGATTTGTAAACACATTACCTTATGTAGAATTAATTTAGTCTATTGCTACCCATCTAACTGGGAACATTATAATTATGTAAAAGCTCTTGCTTTTTATTAAACGATGAGACAACACTCCATCAAGCCATACCTTCTCCCGAGCATTTTCCCCTAGAAAATCCTAAGCATTGACATCTTGCTGCCTTTCCCAGCTTGAATGGTACCCAGCTTAACCCAAGTAATGTGAGCTCAGGGTATCATGGAAACACCATCCCTCCAGTGGTATATTATCACATTGGCCTGGTCTTAAAATATAGTTATGCAGGGGACAACACTGACATCATAACATGAACATCATTCCCTTTAGAGACAAGAAGAGGAAGAACCCACTTGTCATCCCTACTTGTTGAAGATACTTGGATTTATGTAACTATACTGCTGTCTTTTGACTCATGTTGGGGAGGCAGGCCAAAAAAACCTGGATTTGGTCTTAAACATCCTTGCTCATATTAACCTCCTTTAACAGTGGTTGTAGCATATTTGGAATTGATCAGATCTCCTTGGCTTGTTACTCTTGTAGTGTATAGATAAAATGGCTCTGCGCTGAGATAGGAAAACAGTGTGTTATCAACCAAAAAGTCTTGTGTGGTTTTATGTTCCTCCTGATTGTGATCGTCATTAATAATGGTTGTAAACCGTGCCCCAAAAACAGCCTGATAGCCGATCCTGCTAAAATGAAAGGTGCTTAATCACTTGCACTGTTAAAAAACACATATGAGAAATACATTTGTTGTTTAATTGTCTAATTCATAGCTGAACAAAACTATTGTACTTTTATACCCAGCACATCAACAAAATATGTTAACCACATCTTTTTTAATGATTGGGAGACCGGGTGTGTTCAGTAAGACACAATGAAATTATTGTGGCCTTTTTTTTCTTCTGTGATCTTAAAAGAAAATATTTTAGTAACAATCTTATTTTACAGTGAGGTCCTTCACAATCATTGCTTTGTGACACTCCTGTCAGATATCATTAGCAAAACTGTCATATCAGCAGATCCACTGTGGCCCTCAAGCCCACAAATAGCCAAGACATTGTATCACCACTTCATCCATCTGACAGAACAGCACAAAGCGATCTATTGTGCCCCTGTCATTTTCCCAGAAAGCACATTAAACAGGGTTCAGTGAGTCCTGCAAATTGAAGTTATGTATTTCATCAGAGCAGCCACATCTTCAAGAAGAATGGGATTTGCTCTCATTAACTTTCCAAGCCGATAAAGATAGACCAGACAGATCACATACCCAGAAGCACAAAATATGGTATGTAAAACAGTGTTTCACAGTTCTGTAGAGTAGCTAGACGGTTGGTGCAGGTTTTGAATTGGTTGCCTGGATTGAAAAATGTCTACAGATCAGTGACGTGCCTCATCATATTATACTGAGTAAATCAGTTGGGCACTTTCGGTAGTTATTTTCTGCCTTATTTTTTAAGTAGGTGTTAATTATGTTATCCAAAACTCGGAACAATAAATCTATCATATTTGTGAATGAATTTGAAAAAATAATGACTTGCAAATAAATACGATTTTCAGTAAAGACATAATCAAACAAGTGGTAACAGAAGTTCTGTGAACCTGAAGGAATCCGTCTTGACTCTGTGCATAATGTAGGAGCATAGGAAATATCAGACACTGCACACCATGCAAATCTGTATGTCATAGGAATAGTAGCAGCCTCAGCAAGCTCCATCCAATCCATGCTCCTCCAATGCATTTCACTCCACCCTCCGGAGTGTAATCATGGAGGTGGTAACAGAAGTGCTGTAAACCTAAAGGAATCTGTCCTGACTGTGCATAATGTAGGAGCATAGGAAATATCTCAGACACTGCGTACCATGCAAATCTGTATGTCATAGGAATAGTAGAAGCCTCAGCAAGCTCCATCCAAGCCATGCTCCTCCAATGCATTTCGCTCCACCCTCCGGAGTGTAATCATGGAGGTGGTAACAGAAGTACTGTGAACCTGAAGGAATCCGTCCTGACTGTGCATAATGTAGGAGCATAGGAAATATCTCAGACACTGCATACCATGCAAATCTGTATGTCATAGGAATAGTATCAGCCTCAGCAAGCTCCATCCAAGCCATGCTCCTCCAATGCATTTTGCTCCACCCTCCGGAGTGTAATCATGGAGGTATTAACAGAAGTTCCGTGAACCTGAAGGAATCCGTCCTGACTGTGCATAATGTAGGAGCATAAGAAATATCTCAGACATTGCGTACCATGCAAAGCTGTATGTCATAGGAATAGTATCAGCCTCAGCAAGCTCCATCCAAGCCATGCTCCTCCAATGCATTTCGCTCCACCCTCCGGAGTGTAATCATGGAGGTGGTAACAGAAGTGCTGTTAACCTGAAGGAATCCGTCCTCACTCTGTGCATAATGTAGGAGCATAGGAAATATCTCAGACACTGCATACCATGCAAATCTGTATGTCATAGGAATAGTATCAGCCTCAGCAAGCCCCATCCAAGCCATGCTCCTCCAATGCATTTTGCTCCACCCTCCGGAGTGTAATCATGGAGGTAGTAACAGAAGTGCTGTTGGAGTTCAGCCCACATTGACATTGTCTTTCTAGAGTCCAATGTGGTAGTAAGCCTACCTTCACCTATTTTTTGAGCTTCAGATTGATTAGGGACAAGTTAGAATTTCTGTCAAGATTTTTTTATCTCTGCGATTCCACTGGAGACATTTTTCTCATATCTCTCTGTGACAACAGACAAGAAGGAGAGAACAGTTGTCAGTGGTATAGACAGTTACAGATAGCAAAAAAAGCCACTGTCAGCAGATCTAACCCTTTCTCACTCTCCTGAAAATCCGTTTTTGTCTGTTTTGCTGTTGGAGGCATCAGCAGTCCCTTTCTGTCCTGACAGGAAGTGAGGGAAATCTCCCAAATAGGAATGCATGCAGCAGAAAAATTCTTGTGAAAAGCCTAGTCCTCTCTTGCCCTATCCCAAAACCTTGTAAAAGGTTATGGCTGGAGTTGAGTTTTAAAGAGACTCTGGTCTCCATTCACTAAAGCAGATCAAATGCGATACTTAGGTGATCTGACACGTTTCCCAAATGATGCACGCAATGCTTAATATGTCAAGTTGCTACCCCTTTATGCTGTATTTACTTCAAAAACCAAAAATGCTTGGTAAATACCACATAAAACAGTGTATCATTGTGTTAATTCACTCAAGGAAATAAATAAATGCATCTGTTAAATAAAAAGTGGTCCAAGCATGCTATAGTTAAAGATTGTATTTTATTTCAGCTGGTTGTCAAGGAGCCGCCACCTGCCAGTGTCCTTAACAACCAGGAAATAGCTTGTTGTTGGAAGCTGGCTGTCACCTGTGTCTCTAACAACCAGAGACTAGCTGGATTTTAAGGTGCCGGTACCCACCGCATTCTTAACAACTATAACTCCTCTGCTGCCAGCGGGGTTACTTTCTGACAGCAGATGAGTCATAGTTGTTAAGGATGCAGTGGGTGCCAGCTCCTTAACCACCAGCTAATCACAGGTTGTAAAGGATGCCAACAGCCACCACCCTTATAATACTGTTTGTTTTCACTACTAAACTACTTCATCACATCAAGAAATAATGCATGCAGTATTTTAGTAGCGTTTTTTAATGAAGTTCAAACAATTTTTTGAAAACCTCCTATGAGCTTCTGTATTTTTCCACAGATCCGAAAGCGGTATATACTGCTTCGTGAATGGAGCCCGTTGTCACTTTGATGCGTAACAATGCCCATGCCACTAATAATCTCCTTTGCAGTACTCCCCCATTGCACTGTTTCTCTGTCTGAGCCTTTAAGCTTTTAACCTCCTACCAGGGTGTAGTGTTAAGGGCCAGTCGCTAGGATTGAACTCTTTCCCTTGAGGAAGATTAAAAGCCATTTACTCTGTGTAAGCTCAAACACCACCTGACATGGAGGGTCATACACAGGACTCCAGGTTCCAATGGATGAACAAATAAGCTGTGCATTTCTATAGTTTACAGAATAAAAGTAGAGTGAAAACTTGCATGCTGTTAATTTGGAAACTATGTAGTAAATACATATTGTTTGAGAGCGTAGAGAGTGAAGTAGGAGATGTCACTAGCAGATGGATGTCCAACATCTCATTTCAAAACCAAAAGTTTTTGTGATGGACTCTTGACACTCCAACTAGGTATCTCCACCAAGAAGCTGCTTCCCAAGCTCTGGAACGCAAAGCAAGTGACTATAGCTGTAGCTACCCCAAAGAACTAGACAACACCAGTTTTTGGAGTAAATGAGAAGAACTGCTTTATTAAAGAAACGCACTGAATTTATACAGAAAACCATCAGGTAAGAGATAATCACCTTATCATAGACAATGCCCACCCCCAGACAGTCCAGTGCCCACACATAGGAATACATTATACATAGAAAGCCATATGTTACAACAATAGTTCTTTCTGGATAACTTGAAAACACAGTAAAACACATAGTTCTCCTGGCAATGGATCCCCTGCAGCCCCAAGTCCATGACAATTTTTTGAATTTGTCTTTCCCCTGCTGAGAGTTTTTATCCACTAGATGCCAGACCATTTAGACCATTGATTTACTTTCATTTAAAAACGAGCATGCTGAGTTATGCTCAGATGTTTGACAGGGAGGCCTGACATGTATATTGTGGTTATTTGGCTGTGCTCAAAAGTTGAACTGTATTTTTGGGGTTAAGGGCTTGGACAAGTTATGTTGTGTTACTATTTTCTCGAGTTATTGTTGAACTTGTTAAGAGAACTTAAACTATATTGCCAAAAGTATTAGGACACCCCTCCAAATCATTGGATTCAGGTGTTCCAATCACTTCCATGGCCACAGGTGTGTGGCCTTCAGATTAGCACAACAGTGCTTAGAGAGCTTCATGGAATGGGTTTCCATGGCCGAGCAGCTGCATCCAAGCCTTTCATCACCAAGTGGGATGCAAAGCGCCAGATGCAGTGGTGTAAAGCACGCCACCACTGAACTCTGGAACAGTGGAGATGTGTTCTCTGGAGTGACAGTTCACGATTCTCTGTCTGGCAATCCGATGGATGTGTCTGGGTTTGGTGGTTGCCAGAAGAATGGTACTTGTCTGACTGCATTGTGCCAAGTGTAAAGTTTAGTGGAGGGGGGTTATGGTGTAGGGTTGTTTTTCAGGGGTTGAGCTTGGCCCCTTAGTTCCAGTGAAGGGAACTCTTAAGGCGTCAGCATACCAAGACATTTTGGATAATTTCATGCTCCCAACTGTGTGGGAACAGATGGGGGATAGCCCCTTCCTGTTCCAACATGACTGCACACCAGTGCACAAAGCAAGGTCCATAAAGACATGGATGAGTGAGTTTGGGGTGGAGGAACTTGACTGGCCTGCACAGAGTTCTGACCTCAACCCGGTAAAACGTCTTTGGGATGAATTAGAGCAGAGACTGCGAGCCAGGCCTTCTCGTCCGACATCAGTGCCTGGCCTCACAAATGCGCTTCTGGAAGAATGGTCAAACATTCCCATAGACACACTCCTAAACCTTTTGTACAGCCTTCCCAGAAGAGATGAAGCTGTTATAGCTGCAAAGGGTGTACCAACAACACTATGAACTAAGACTGGGATGCCATTAAGGTGCTTGTATAGGCAGGCAACCCAATACTTTTGGCAATATAGCATATATACAATGTAAATGATGCATTTTTCTGTCAATTATATTATTGTGTGCTAATGCTTGTTTTTCTTACTGGTCAGTCTGTAGCTCACATTTAATATTTCTCATATACATAGCTCAGTTGTTTCCTTTTATGCTTCATGCATTAAGATACTTTAAAGTAACTTGCTGTTTAAATCAAGAGGCAATACTGGACAAACCAGGTGTGCACAACATATCTCAAAGTACTCAGCAAGTCATTCAAGAGCTGCCATTTTTGTTTGAAGTCTACAAACTAATTTAAATCTCTGGGTACAGCGAAGTCATTTTTCTTGTTGGATAAATAAAGCCACCTACAGGAGTCAATTACATTGATAAGTTGGTTCCATTTGGTTGTACATATAATGCTGCTGTGTTCCATTTCCAAATGAAAGGACTTTATTAACTTGGAGAATCTCTTGAGATGAAGTGTTCCATGGCATCTTGTGCACTGTTGTAGCAAATGGCATAACTTCTTCCATATAGCTATATGGTATGAAACCGTAATGTTCAAAGTACTTTTTTGAAGGCATTTGTTATTGTCATGGGAGCCATCTTAAGAGTCTTATGATCAAAACAGTTGTTTCATCTTTTTGCTGTATTAAGCTCTTTCTACATAAAGCTATTTATTTTTCAAATAGTACAACATGTCAGCTCAAATGAATACAAATGACACTCCAGCTCTTAATGTTAGTAGCACACTTTCCTCTGGAGCCTTATCTGTCTTGTTGAGTTCTACAGATCTGTGCTGTTGGGTTATATTTGGTAATGTGAACCTTATATACATTGTAAAACTAGGTCCTATTCCATGAAAATGCATACTAAGGGCACAACCTTAATTTTTAAATTAATTTTTAATCCTTATTGCTTTTTAGCTTTTGTGTAATAAAGAACTAAACTCTTCTAGATATGTAACGTGGCTTATTCAGCTTTGTTCCCACCCTTGGTCTCCTGGGATCACCTTTGATAGTCCATACATGGTCCAGACATGGCATGATTCTGCCAGAATGACAGGTGATATTAAAAACTGAGCATCTGGTGCTTTGATACCTTTAAAGAGAAGTATGGGTTTGTGAAAAAAAAAAAACATTTATACTCACCTAGGAAGATGTTGCATCTGTCCCTCGCCAGCTCTAAGACTGCGATTCGAGCGATCAAAGACTGCTGATCGCTCAGTTCTCAGCCTTCAGCGAGCAGAGAGCCTGTGGATTTCTGCTTTGACCCTCCAGCATTCACTAGATTGCTGGGCTGTGGAGGGGGCTGGACCTGGCCAGTCCAGACATCTGGGTGGATCCTGGCCATATGGTTGAGAACTTTTCAGAGCTTGGACTGACTCTGTGCTTTAGCCCACTATCAGCTGAAAACAAGTCACAGGAGTGCAGAATGAACTGCACTCCAGTGATCCCCAGGAGAAATATAGCCAAGATAGCTTTGGCTATACTTCTTTAAAGCGATATGCATTCCGTAAAAGCAGAGCAAGACAAATAAAAAGGTACATGTACTGTTTTATTGTAACACGTGTAATACATGGCAAGATTTGTTATTAATGGAGAAGTTTGGTGTTTAAAAAAAAAAAAAAAAAAAAGAAAAACCTACATACCTCCATGCTGCAGCATCAGTGTGAAGCTGCAGCTATCCCTCACTGGATCTAAGATGGAGAACTGAGCAACTACATGACCGCTGATTGCTCAGTTCTCGGGCTTCTTTGAGCAGAGATTTGTGACTGTCAGTTACCGCCCTCTGCTCTGCCCCTCTAACAATCACTGAAGCGCCAGGCTAGAGAGAGGGCATGTACAGTTGGCTCATTCTCTCAGTCTGGCGCTGAGAAGCAAAGCCAGCTGCTGATCGGGTATCTGGGTGGATCCCGACAATATGGTTGGCATCCTTCCACGGCCTGGAGTGGCTTTACAAAATCAGCTGACTTTATCTCACTGGCATCTGATTCTGGGCCACAGGAGAGAACAAGTTCCTGTGACCACTGATGAAGTATGGCCAAAAACGCTTTGGCCATACTTCTTTAAATTTATCTCCAGAACCACCACAAATTCTCCCACCTTGATAACAAGCTGTAGATAACGCTCTGCTGTGCACATCCATGCTGACAGGAGAGAGATCTGTGCTGTTTACATACAGATCTCTCCCCTCTCAGCTTCTCCGGCGATCACTGAGTCCCAGCCAAAAATTGCTGGCCGGGACCCAGTGATTGACTTCCTCAGGAGCAAATAGCATCAAGGGTAGGGTGGCATGCCCTCCCACCCTGAAATGCAAAATCACGTATATTTCCGTGATTTTGCCCAGCAAAGCCGCCCTGTAGCAGTACATCTGTGGGGCGGCGGGCAATTGGTTAAATTGTTTACAAAAGATAGAAAAAATGAATCAACTCAAAGAAATGAAAACTTTACATATAAGACTATATAGAGAAAATACTGTATTAATGTAATGTACCCAATACCAACCCAAAGTGCATAAACCATTGACATCAGGTTCACATTACAGTTTGTCTCTTAAATGCTCATCTTCTTTCAGCTGTCGGTTTGTAAGAAAATTTGGTGCAACCTATATTTGTGTAATGAACAATAGTGATGGCCACCTACATCTAGCAGCAAATGTGGACATTACTTAGTTCTAGGTTATCCCACTAGAGCACGCAAATAAGAAAACCTCCAAAAACCTGCCTCCACAGGTTGTCGTTTTATCGGACCACAGTATGTAATATTGTTTTCTTTTATTGTATTTATTTATTTTTACTTGGTCATAAAGAAATTACTTGGCACCCAAGTGTTTTGGGGCCTTTTTAAATCTAAGACCTCTTTCACAAATAGATTTTTGATTGTTTGCTGTGTTTAAAAAATTCTGTCTTTTAAATTTGCTTGTTCAAAATCTTGTTGGTACCTTATTGGAGTGCCTTATTGGAGTCATCCACCAGAAGAAATGGAATATTGTCAATTGCTTTTAAATATGGCATTTTGTCAACTCTAAATGATACCTCTGTCAGAATATGGCAGACAAGTGAGCTCAAATAAATCTCCTAGCCACGTGATTCTCATTAATGTACTTTGTTTTAGGGTGGAACAGACTTTGTACTAATACTGGATGGGGCGTTTGATATGTTGTAGTCAGCCACTGTTATTGACTCACTCAGTGCCGGACTTGTTTTTAATATACAGTGCATCCAGAAAGTATTCGCAGCACTTAACTTTTGCAACATTTTGTGAAAGCCTTATTCCAAAATGAATTAAATAAATTTTTTTCCTCAACATTCTATAAACAATAACCCATAATGACAACATGAAAGGAGTTCATTTGAAATCTTTGCAATTTATTAAAAATTAAAAACGCAAAATGCTTTGTTTGGCTGGTGGCTCTCAATCCCAGCTCTCACTGACAGCACCAGTCTCAACTGACCATTTTGAGCTAATCAGAGTGGTTCAAATCATGTGATTACTATGTGATCTATGGCATAGTGACCTCATGCAAGTTACAGAAAGCACTAATCACATTGCAGGCATGCCCGTTTTCCATTAGTAGTTCATGCTCAGTTTAGGCACTGCCACTATGGAAAACAGCACATGTAGTCATTTGGAATATTTATTTCAACTTTTTCTATTCTACATTTGCAGATTCTGCATATTTCCTAGATTGGGCCAAGACCTTCCAAAACAATCTGGTTTCTCAGTTTGCCTTTCAGATCTTGTTTCACGACCACCATCAAAAGACTCGGCAATGATTCAGCTATCAGGAAGTTTGTCATGTGTTCAGTTGCTTGACCTTATCTGACAAATGGAGCCCATTGGGAGTCCTGTGTTCCAGAAATAGGTCCATATACAAAGCTTGAGCTGAGCTATATTCACTGCAAACGTTTTGAGGCTTTATTTTATACAATAGGAAGATCCTGCATTAAATCTCTAAAGAGGGAAGCAGGGTAACATCACATATAAAAGGAAACTTGAAAATGGCTAAATTACGTTTAAAAAAAAAAAAAGTGAATAACCTTGCTGTCCTGCTGTTTTGTGCTTATCTGAAGATTGTCTGGCATTTTAACATTATTATTTGCCATGACTTTATCACACAGAGCAGCTGATTTTCTTATGCTTTAGGTGAATGTAACACCTCACCTTCCTTTGTGAATTTCATAGCGTGAAGTCTGGACGTTAAGGGTATACGCACATTTTGTGGAAGTTCTTTTATAGTGAGTTGGGTCTTTGTAATGTACACATATTCATACTAAAATGAATGAAAAATAGGTGTAGACATGCCCATGATGTGATCTGCAATTAACATGTCATGCAGTCGATGTGTAAATAAGTGCAATGTGTTTGGCAATAGTGTGTTCAGCATAATAGCATACATGCAGTGGCCACTTGCTTGGTTACATAAAGGCAGACTTGGCATGTTTTATTTCTTAGAACCCTGTGGTAAGTCTCTGCATTGGTTCTTTTTACTATTGTGGGTTGGAATCCGCATTCTAAATGTGTGACCTTGGGGGACTGGCTCAGTGTGTGCTTTGTGGAGCAATAGAAAGCAGGTCTATCCTATAGTGCAGACCTGCTGTAATAGGATTGTAGACTTTAAATGGGTGTGGCAGTGTTTGCCAAGATATTGGATATGTGAAAAGAGCAGTGGCAAAGATAGTGGGTGGACATGGAGGAAAAACCAAGCTTGCTAGAAGTATATCGCTCGCTCCTGCAATTGTTGGTGTTTGGCCTGAAGCCATCAAAGCAAGTTACTCAAATCAAAAAGCAAGTTACTCAACTGCTTATACCTTAACTGCCCTACCATTATATGACCTTTGCCAACCCTCGTTTATCTGTGCAAGAGAAGGTTGTTTCTCCTTTAAAGATTTCTGTAGTGACAGGAATATATAGACTGTCTTTTTCTGTCTGGAAATGCTAGTTGCTTGCCTGTCTTTGGTGCTAGTACAGTAATACCTCGGTTTGCGAATGCCTCTGTTAACGTAATTTTCGGTTTACAAATGAAAATCCATTGAAAATAATGCCTCGGTTTACACATTTTTTACTAATTTTCTTCACAATACGAAGTGTATGTCAGTGCTGATTTTTAAATGCAATTGCTGTCTTTTTTTTTTCTTCACTGTAGCTCACAACATTAGCTGTCACTGTTCCCAGAGTTACAGGAAACTTTGTATCTTTCAAGAAACTGAAAGGAAACAAGGTTTCTTTTAACTTGGGGAAATAAACTAAAAGAAACTTTTTTTTAATTGCCAGCAATTCTTTTATATTCAGCTGTCAATGGGGATCCCCGCTGACAGCTGAAACATTAACACATGGTTGTCACTACTAAAACACTGCATGAGTTAATAAAATAACTCATGCGGTATTTTAGTAGCGTTTACTGTTTTTCTGACCTTCGGAACAGATTAATTGGTTTTCAATGCATACCTATGGGAAACAGTGTTTCGGTTTACAAATTCTTCACTATTCAAAATGTCCTGCAGAACTAATTAAATTCGTAAACCGAGGTATTACTGTACTTTAAACCACTGACCTTTTAGTAGTTTGAGTGATGTGAGAACTTCAGATCTGCATTCTATGACAGTGACTATTACAACAAATTTCAAAAAGAGAGACTTTTTATTTATTTAAAGGATTTCTGTCCGAAAGACAGGAATTCTGCAGACGAGAAGTGCAGGAACCAAGTGTTGCATATACATACCTGCAGTGGCCTTCAAAACAGTCTTGAAATGGCTGAAACTCTGGCCATTCTGACAGGCAAAGTTCTGACACTTCTGGGAATAAGTAGGCTCACTGGCTAAAAAGAATGGGTGGGCAAGGGTCAGCTCCAGAGATTAGGAGGTACTGAATTTTTGCCTATGAGAATGACCTGGGAATTAGATGTAGAAAGAAGGTTTTGGAGGCTGCAACTATGTGCCAACTATGTGCCTGTAACAAGAGCTTGAACTTTATTTCTAAATTTGCTTTTCTGAGGCTTGGTTCACACTTGTGAGCACTCCTTTGTAGGACAGTTGACATTTTGTAGTGACTTAACTGTCATTTCATATGGACTGCATGTATCTTCTCCTTCAAGTTTGTTCATAACAATTGGTATGTGGTGAGTCTACCTGAAACCCCATAAAGTACATACCCCAATTAATTTATCAGCTTAAAGTAAATATGTGGCAAATCTTGGACATTCGCCCATTTACAGATTATTGGCACGCAGTAAAATTATCTTTAACCTCACTGACCTCTGTAGCTGCAGGCACTGTGGTGTAATTCATCAGTAGAAGCTGGACATATGTTATTCATTGTGACTCTAATGATACATTGACTGCAAAATAACTCCTAGTATCCATAGGGGCATAGTGTCTCATTTCTTTTGTATGACGGGTAGCTGCTGTGCCCACTCTTTTCCTGGGCCACTGGTCATGTTACAACCCCACTGGAGCTCTGTTTTTATCAGTGGCGATGTAGTAAAAGGAGCCACTGGATGTAGGCTCCCAATCTGCCCTGTCCAATAACACAGCTGAAGTTGATTGACAAGCCAGGAGACTACTAGTCTGTACTTCCTACCACGCCACAACAACATGATTGACAGGCCAGGAGACTCCTGCCTGTCAGACTCATTCACATGGTCAAAATGCCCCCCACATTCACACTTTGACTACTAAAATTCCTGATGCATGATGAGAATTGTAGTTTGTACGCAGTGCTGTAGTAAGGAGAAGTGATGTTGGCAGTTCTTTGATACCTTCACTAGGTGCCCAACTATAGCTGCGCTTTCTCTCTTTTCCATTGGTGACATCATGGAGTTTTCCAAGGTAGTTTACTCAAAAACAATGTAAGATAAAAAAAATCATGTTGGCCTCAATTATGTAAACAAAAAAGCAGGTGCTCTGAGCTGTTGAGAAACAGACTACACCTGAGAATCTTTGTTTTGATATTTAAGGATAAATTGCTCCTTAGTACCTTCAGCTACAGAAGTCAGTGATGTAATATAATGTATGCCTGGTAATTAGCTTTATATAATGTATGTGTTCTGCTTATGGCTGATCTTTTATGGTTGTGTTTTTTTATTATTAATTTTTTTTTAGAAGAATAGCATAAATATACAGTACAGGTTTCAGAGGTTAAACATATTTTTGGGCTCAAATGTATTGAAGAGTAGAATCTGAAAAAAGAATTAAAAAACTTCAGAAAATACACAGAAAATATTACAAAACACTAAATTTTTTTTTGTAGTTACAATGAGAAGAACTGTCATTTAATGTCCTTACTTTACTGTAGATGTCCAAGCAGGGTGCAACATGGTGTCATACCTGTACTGAGTGAATAAACGTATATAAGTCGGTCTACTAGTTGTGTTCTCCAGCAGAGGTAAAAATTATGGCTTCATATGGTACAGAGTGTTGCATGGAAAGCCCTGGCTGTCTGTGACTAGATTCTTCTAACTGCTGATACTGTTTTTTTAAAAGTGCATAGAACTACAATCTTGGCTGGAGTGGTGGTTTTGTAAACCAAATATGACTGTTACGTTAAGGACACTGCAGAAAACATTTGTGTTTTATTTTTTCTGATCTAGGAATATGTTATGTAATGGTACTTTCCAGAACACTCACTTTTGTATAATGTGCAGTATTTGTGCGGTTTTACATTCCTGTCAGATTTAAAAGGACAGCAGACACATTTTATTATTTATGTATGTATTTAAAGTTTTCAGCCTCTGACAATATTAAACTTTGTGATTCCATCATGTATACTTTTGGTTTTGTATACCATTTGTTTTCCTTTTTTGCCCTTCTGTTTTACATTTTAGTCTAACCCGTTATTGTAACAAAATTATTCTGTTCTGTAAATTGTAGGCAAGCTCAGTGTATAGTACAGTGACGTTTCAAAGGTCTGTCCTATATTATTGAAATAGCAAATATTCTTGATGTTCTTTGGGGTGCAAGACTTACAAATATGGCAGTACTTGAGCTGTGGCTTGCATTAACACCCCGGTCACATCGGGTGCGATTTGCATGCCATGTGACTTGTAAATCGTATGCCAAGTCCCACCCTATTGTCCGCTATTAGAGCAGTCATATCGGTGCGATTCCGACTTGGTCTAAAGTATGCATGCACTACTTTTGTTGCGATTTGCATAGACATCTGTGTCAGATGTCTTGCAAATCGCAAGGAAAATCGGCAGGTCGCCCGATTTTGAAATCATGCGACTTCACTGTAAGTCGCACGATTTCAAAATCGTCTTTTATGTGACTGGGGTGTAAAGCGGAACTAAACCCACCAATTTACACATAATTCACACGTGTGCGAATTGTCATGAGACTTTGGACATCAAAGTTGCATCACAAGTCGGACCACATATTTTCCAATGATAACCATTCATATATGTGCGACATTAGAGTAGTTCAAGCACTACTTTGGTCTGTTTTTCATTCAACTTGAGGGCCATAGACTTCAATGTTAACTGGTTAAAACATTGCATGAAAGTCGGTAACTGCATGTTTTACATGCAAAAGTGGTGCAACAGTGGGTCTGACTTTACAGAGGGACGAGTCACATTAACCCCTTCACGCCTAAGGGTAAAACAAATCACAAAGCCTAAGTAAAATGTACAACTTTGACACGTTCATAAAACCATACATATCAACTACTTTGTACATCCAGGTGAATTACCGTATATACTCGAGTATAAGCCGACCCGAATATAAGCCGAGGTACCTAATTGTACCACAAAAAACTGGGAAAAACTATTGACTCGAGTATAAGCCGGTGGTGTCAGTGGGGGGAGGAATAGTGCTCCATCGTTGGTGTCAGTGGGGGGAGGAATAGTGCCCCATCGTTGGTGTCAGTGGGGGAGGAATAGTGCCCCATCGTTGGTGTCAGTGGGGGAGGAATAGTGCTCCATCGTTGGTGTCAGTGGGGGGAGGAATAGTGCCCCATCGTTGGTGTCAGTGGGGGGAGGAATAGTGCCCCATCGTTGGTGTCAGTGGGGGGAGGAATAGTGCCCCATCGTTGGTGTCAGTGGGGGGAGGAATAGTGCCCCATCGTTGGTATTAGTGACACACTTACCGGTCAGATGTCTTCCTTCTCCGGCCGCTCTCCTCCTCTTCACTTGCTCGATCTTCGCGGTGCCGCTCGGCTCCTCCTCTCCAAGCTCCACCTCCTCGCCGGTGATTGGGCGCCTGTGTGCCTCTCCTGAGCTACAGTTCCGGCGGGCAATCACCGGCGAGGATTGATCCCGGGGGTGTGTCCAGATGACAGGGACGGCATGTCATCCCGCCCACACCTGCAGACGTTGACTCGAGTATAAGCCGAGGGGGCCGTTTTTCAGCACAAAAAATGTGCTGAAAAACTCAGCTTATACTCGAGTATATACGGTATACCTTGTTTTTTTCAGGACAAGTTAGGCTTTCATTTGATGGTAAATGGTAATGGATATCCCCTGATTTTTTTTTTTTATTACCAAAGGAAAACTGGCCCAAAAAAGAAAAAAAAAATAATTTATTTAAATGTAGCTGTGTGTTACTTGTTACTACCAAAACTTACCACCCAAGAACAACTCAAAATATAATTTTCCAGCTCTTGACGATCGCAGCGATATCATATGTGTATGTTATTTGTTGTTTGTACCTGTAGTACAGCCCAGAAACAATGGAGCAAATTTTGTTTTTGTTTACCTAAAACACACGGATACTGACACTGATACCAATTTAAAAAGATAAAAAATAAAATCCTGACCTTTGACCCTGACCAAAACATTAACTGTGGCACTAAACTAGATCAAACCTTGATCTAGGTATTTTTTCTTTGATTTTTTTTTTTTTTTTTACAGTCAATTGTTTTTTTTTCTCTATGCAAGGGGGGAGAAAGATACAATGCGACTCTCTCCTCCATTCAGAGAGGGGAAAAAAAAGGGGGGGGGGCGGTCTTCACAGTGACTGATCACTGTGATAGCCAATCAGAGGCTATCACAGCGATCATGTGACCCGGAATATGGAGTCCCGGGTCCCGACTGTTAGAACGGACCCCTCAGTGAAACCCCGGTCTTTGTGCTGGGAGCGCACCGTGTGTAATGAAAATATGCAGCCCCATGGAAAAAAGCCTAGTTCTGATAGGCCGCATATTTTATGTTACATCAGCGCCAATGGGTTAAAGTCGCACCCATCGAAATTTGCATTAAAGTTACTTCACTTTGGAAGTGTACAAGCATGAATGGAGCCTTAACGTTTTAAAAACAAATGGTTACATTCCTGGCAAGCCAGGAATGCTGTCACATTTACTTCTGCTCTCCATAAGACTGTCAACCATCAAATGTCTAGTGTCATAGTTGATCATACATGCTGCATCATGGCATCTGCAGATCAAACAAAAGCTAAGATGGCAGCTTCCTTGGCTGAAAAGGATAGGAGGGTTTAGTTCCGCTTTAAGGCCTCCGTCTCACCTTGGCATTGTGTTAGAGCAGGTTATGTCACACTTTTACATTTCAAATGAGCTGCTGATGCACCACAACCAGACCTGAAGCAAATTCTCTATGCAACACACCATAATGCTTGGTGTTTGACTTTTGGTGCACTGCAATGCAACTCCATGATCACCTTTTGTATCTGTGCTTTGGAGTGCTATGCTAGTGGCCTGGCAACACATTGCACAGAGTGGCATTCTTGACTTTGCATTTACTATACATGGTGTATATGCAGTAAAACTTGAGAAATACTGTGGATTAGTGCAATGCATGGTGTGAAGGAACTTTCGCTATGTAGAAGGTTAGACAATGCGGCAGTGCTCAGACATTGATGAAAGTTATATTTGCCATCCTTTTGCCAATTGTATGCACAAAACATTTTTTTTTCAACTGACCTTGGATAAGAAGCCATTTAAACTATTATCTAAAGAGGAGAAAAAAATAAAATCCATAGAGAGACATTTCATAGATAAGTTATGACTTGCCAATTAAAATGTAGACAAAGGATTTATAAAACGGAAAAGCTATTTTCAGCCTAATCTGATTCTGTCTTTTCTGTCATATTATGTCTCTCTTTTTATTTGCTATATTTAATTTTTATTATTTTGTAGTTTACAGGTCAATTGTTTTCAGTTGGAGGCTTTTGTTTGATTGTTTAAATGAAACTCATGTCTGTAAAATTCTTGGTGTATAGTATGCTAACATTGGAATGGGAAATCAGACAACGGTCACAATGAGCATTGACTGTAGATTGTCCAACTAGCCTGGAGCTTTAAGGTGTGTGTTCAGTGCTGCAAAAAACTTATGGTAACATCGGAAATTTGATTTGCCATTATCAGTTTAATGTCACTGCCCTTTAATACACTGATATTTAAATCCGTGAAATATGAACGTACTGTCTTTCCACACTGCAAAACCCAAACTAAGTTATCCAATTACATTACAGTAGACAGGACAGGGAAAACTGGAGCACTGTTATGTTCTTGTTTTCTAAAATGCGTAAAGTGGTTGTAAACCTCAGACATGAAAACTGAATAAAGCACTTAGTGTGTACTAACCTGAATTCAAAGCACAGAGTGTGGTTCTTCTCTCTGCTATCTGCATGAATCATTCTTAATAGATTAAAAGAGAAGTATGTTTTGTTTTTGTTTTTTTAAATCGTACTTACCTAGGTGGATTTGCATGAATCCGTCCAATGCTGCATCTGTCCCCTACCGGCTCTAAGGGTGAGAACTAAGCATTCATACACCGCTGGTCACTCTCCCTGCTGCTCTAAGCACAGAGCGGTGACTGTCAGTCACCGCTCTCTGCTCTGCTCTCCATTGCTCACTGAAGCGCTGAGCTGTGGAGGGGGCAGGAGTGGTTGGCTCAGGCTTTCAGTGGCTCACTGAGAGGCTGAGGCTGATGCCATCCAGGCTCCTGGGTGGATCCTAACCATATGGTTGCAATCCTTCCCCTGGACCAGCTGGGTGACGTCAGCCAACAGCGAACTTTAGCCTGCTGTCAGTTGAAAACGTGTCATAGGAGTGCAGAACGAACTGCACTCCTGTGATCCACAAGAAAAGTACAACCAAACATCGGACACCTCAGCCTCCTGGGATATGCTTCCCCCTTCCTTTTCAGCACACAGCAGATGACTCATATGTTTCTCTAAGACTGTGACCGAGGGTCAGCTCTCAGATTACATTTGGCTCTGTGCTCTAGCAATGCAGTGTGTGTGACATCAGCTGCTTAGAACATTCCTTTCATCTGTGTGGGGTAAAAGGCTGTACAGGACATATGGCTTCAGATAAACAGCTACAAATTATGTAGGAGGATTTGTTTAATCTCTGTGTATCATCTGAGGCTGATCACTTCACTGTGTATATGTAAGGGCTTACAACCACTTTTAGGAATTAATACATTTAGTGTGAACATAAAAAGGAATGTTCAAGCAGCACATATTCAGATTGATTCAGTTACCTGCATTGGCATTGCTGCCACACAGTAGGATGAAATCACAAAGCTAAACCATGTGACTTTTTTAAGCTGAATTCAACGAGATTTGAAAATGAATTACATGGCTAGAGATAAATATCTTTATCCTTTTTAAAACTTTGGGTAGTGTCCTGCACCATGTTGTGTGTTATTTTAATTTTTGGTGAATTGCTGATTTTATAACTGTGTGGGCTTCAGAAGCCATTGTCCTACTTCTTTGGGACCTAGAGTTGTATTTACTTTTTAGACAAGGAACAAGTATGGAGAGGGTAAAATTACTGTGAAGTCAGATCTTCTGGTCTGCATACTGGTTTTGTATTGGTTTAGAAAGTATTCAAGCCATTGATAAAGTATGACAGTCAGACAACCTGCATTTTGTAAAGAGGAGGTCATTATCTAAAATATTCACAATATTTTATCTCGGTACAGATTTAATTTTCAATGATGTATGGCCTAAAAGTGTTATGTATTCCCAAAACTTTTATATTCTGTGAATAGAGTAGGGAAGGGTAAGAACTGTTATGTCTTTACTGCTCTCTGTTTCCGCTAAGAAGATTGGGCCCCGCTGTTTGTTCTCTTGACCATTGTCACCAAAACAAACAGATGGGAAATCCCAAATGTTACACTTGTCACTGGAACAGCGATGGAGGTAATATCTTTCATTGGGGTCACCTGTTAAGGAGACTGCCATTTACAAGGGTAGTTCTCCCTACTTTGGAAAGAGTTCCTCTTGCTTCCTGTTGCATTTCCAGGACAGAAATTCAATGAAAACATCACCAATAGGACACAGAACCAATAATAAATGTATCTACTTTATTTAAAACAACAAAAAAAGTGTATTTACATTGGTTTTAAAGGCATAGAACGTTATGTAACACATTGAAATTCAATTTTAAAATTGCTGAAAAAATAATCTCATGGTCATTGTTTCCTGTGTTGCAGGTAAAGTTATAAATAAAGACCTTCGTCACTATCTTAGCCTGCAGTTCCAGAAGGGGTCCATAGATCACAAGCTACAACAAGTAATCAGAGATAACCTCTACTTAAGAACAATACCATGTAAGTACTTTTTGTGCTGTTCACTAAAATGCTCATTAATTATCTGATTGATTTCTAGTGGGTAACTGCAACAGAGATGCCTCCTGGACTTGGAGAAGAAATGATTGTTAGTTTTGTTTAAATAAAATATATATCCGCAAGCTGGGACTGGCATAGATATACAGGGGTGGATGTAAAAAAAATTGTGAAATAAATGTAGTATACTTCTACAAGCTTTGTCAGAAAAGTATCTGGATTTCCACCTACGTCTTTGGTTTGCCAGAAAGCTATACTTTAATGTTTGAGGGAATAGAACTTTCTCAGTGCTGATGAACAAATCATACGCTGAATCCTTTTATATCAAAAGCAAAAACTTTTTATTGTTATTACAAAAAATATATTTATATTAAAACCATATAAAGTCTGTCATATTTACAGTAGATTCCCATATGAACTGTAAAGCCATACCCATGCGTTGGATATTCGTATTTGGTTTGTCACCAACATTTTACTTGATATATCAACAAATGCCATAAAATATGTACACCAAAGAAGCCTTTTCACAGTTGGTGTATTTTTACATGTTTGTCAGCCTAAAGCTGCTTCTTCAGGAACGATGGGAATCACAATACCCAGGGTTAAAAGTTGGGTCAGTGTGCCCTGGGCCAGAGTCCAGGGAGCCGCATCCCACCCCCGGCGGGTATGGGAGACCCACAGACAGATCAAATACTCAATAAAAGCAAAAAGGATCTAGTATCCATGTTTTAATGGGGGCCACATCCAGGCGGGACATGAAATAATAAAAGCTCTTCCAGCTGAGTGCCCATTATGGTAAAAAATAATCCAAGTGCGATACAACAATCCATAATGGGACCTTTAGGAGCCATAGCAAACATCCCGCCAGAGCATTGGTCCACCATCAACCACCTGGTGCATATGGCTTTACAGTTCATATGGGAATCTATGACTGACTTTATGTGGTTTTAATATATATTTTTTGTAATAACAATAAACGTTTGTGCTTTTGATCTAAAAAGTTTCTGTGTATGTTGTATCTTGTTCATAGGCACCAAGAAGTCCAATCCCTTCAAACATTGTAGTTTTCTTGCATTCATATGTGAGCACGGGGTGCTTTTTATCTATATAGTGATACTTTGGCACATGGTAACCTGTTGGTCTTTAGCTTGTATTAGAGAAGAGTGTACAGCAATCTTTTGCAAAGCATTCGTACAGTTTTTAGAAAGCTTTGTTGAAGCCTTTGCAGTTCCGTTTAGCAGCGGTAAACACATTTTGCTAAACACAGATCTTATTGGGAGTGCTATTGTTCTTTTTAAACTAGCAGATTTTAGTGAGCTTAAGCACCACATGAAGCTGAAGGCCTCATGCGCACAGCATGTATTTGCAGCTGCTTCTAGGGGAGTCAGGCATTTTTTTTTCCCCTGCCTCTAAACTCCCCTGTGTGTTAGTCTATGTGTCCATTAACATAAAGTTTTAGCAGCATTTAGTGGAAAGAGCGTTTAGAGGCGGGAAAAAAGCCCGACTTCCAGTGCATTCGAGTTTGGGCAGAAAAAAACACTTGATGCTTGCAAACTTGCCGAAACGTGTGTTAACACTAGGCATGTTTAGCGCTTGAGCATTAATTAATTTCAATGGCCAGAAAAAATTATTTATTCTGGCCAATGAAATTAATTAACTCCCAAGCGCTTGATGCCTGTAAATGGGCCAAAAAGCTTGTAAAAGTGTTAGACATTTGTACAAGCATCGGATGTTTTTTTTTTTTGCAAAAACTCTGCTGGCTTCTAAGAGAATTAAAAAATAAAAATAAAAAGTCCTGTGTGCATGAGGCCTAAATAAGCCTGCTAGCAGCTTGTTCACTGTGATAGCATCCAAGCTAACAATCGGCATGAGGTTTGTATACCTGTGAGTGATATAGTGAATTGTTTTTTGTCATTATATTGTTGGCTAGTTTTACAATTTAATATGACTATCCCCCAAATTTTTATGAACCTGCAGAATACTTTCTTTTACTCGAAAACTAAGTGAACAGCTTTATAACTAAATGAAAAATATCCAACTACCAGATCATCCTGATTATGTGGCAGACCGTGTTCATCATCTTACATTGACTGCATAATGCTGGTAGAAAAGGTCCATGTACAACTGAAGTTTCCATCCATGTCTGCTCAGTATCCAATCAATGTCAATCAGTTGACTGTCAAAGTGGTATTTGAGTGGTAAAATGGCCTAATTTGGCAAATTAGTTGTTTTGTGTATGAGCACTGTGTGTTACGGTGAACTATAATGTGAAAAGTGCATTGGTTAATTTATTTTTGTGTACATTGTTTACTTGTATATAAAGTTGTAAAAAGCAAACAAAAACAAATTTCCATTCGGTAAGAAATGTTTTAATCAGTTCTTTTCCTTTTGTTTTGTTTGCAAATGTGGAAATGGCACTATAGTATCTCTGGCAAATGATTGAATTTCTTATGATCTCACGCGCTGCCACACATCCTATTTAAACTATCTCTTAAGCAGCCAGCTCACACTTTAACGTGTTCCAACACTAATTCAATATATAAGTATCTTTTTAGTATCTCTTGCAGAGATGACATGGACACACGCTTTTTCGGTGATTAAAGCAGAACTTAACTCCCTGTAACATAATTGTTTTCTTTTTCACCTCTCTTCTCCCTTTTGCAAAAATAAAAATAAAAAAACATTCATTATGATTTGTACCTTTTTTGAAGTTTTTTTTTTTCTTCCTGGTGTTCAGCCTAGGCTGGGCCTTCCAGCCTCCTGGGTTGCACATTTTCACAAATGCCACCCCCAATAAGGGTGCCCACGTATTTGACATGGCGGTGTAGGTCTCTCCTAGGTTGCAACTACCTAGCAGAAACCGGTGTTGCATCTACGCACATACTGGACCTTGCAAGAGCGGAAGGAGGATGGGGAGGAAACAAACTCAGCGGTAAAGTTTCTCTTTAACAAATCATAGCTCAGCAGCTTTTTTTCACTTAGCATGTGAAAAGACACAGCTTTACAAACAACTCATTCCTCTGACCAATGGGTCTTATTTAACGTCAACCTTAATTACGTTCATTGTGCCCTGGGCCACATAGTTTTTAAAAGCAAATGGAAAAACAAAAAGAGGGCGCACCGACCTAGTGCATTATCGTTTAAAAGTATTTATTGAGAGAAAATAGTAAGTATCATGCTCACAATAGACATAAAAAACACAGGCATATCACACTGAACAAGATGTTCAATCCAAACAGCATCTGAGTCCACACGATGGAACCCTGGATGACCAACTGGCTAACGCATTTTGATTACACAAGCGTCTTCCTCACAGCAAACACTTCAAGAAGTGTTGGCTCTGAGGAAGAGGCTTTGTCCTCGAAACGCGTTAGAAAGTTGGTCATTCAGGGTTCCATCGCATGGACTCAGATGCTGTTTGGATTGAACATCTTGTTCAGTGTGATATGCCTGTGTTTATGTCTATTGTGAGTATGATACTTTTTTCTCTCAATAAATACTTTTAAACAATTATGCACTAGGTCGGTGTGCCCTCTTTTTGTTTTTTCATTTGCATTTAGTGATTCTGGACCGCCCCGATCTGTTGAGGGCAGCAAGCAGTGCACATTCCAGAACGTTCATATTGGTTTTGCTGAGTCCATTCCAGCGCAGAAGAAATATGTTTCCTGTGTTGGATTCCACATATTTTTTACCAGCTCTACACCCATTCACTGTAAAAAATATCTTTACAGCTTAGGGTCAGCCAGTGTTATCGAGTGCATGTGTTTTGCAGTAGTTGCAATGCTCCTGTTGAAGAGTGTAAAAGTGCTTGAAGAGTGACATGAGTAAGACTGACAGTAATCTTGTCAGATATTGTCAGTAATTACCTTGGTTTAGATCCACACTTGCCTTGTGACCAGCTATGACACCAGCACTTTAAGGGATTGAGACGACATAAGCACACTGGTGTCTGTGGAAGTTTCCACCAGAGACATGCCTTGAATGTAGCATACAAGTGCTAGGAGGTAGATTGTAAATAAATACCCTGCATAAAGCAACAGTGATATTAAGGATTTAGCATGAAAAGGATTTAAGCTGCTGCAGCTGGAGGGGACTAGATGATGCACCAAATGGTAATAATGTTTCGAGCAGTGTACTCTCAGACACAAATGCATAGAACACAAGCAGTCTGCCCTAAATGTTAATACCCCTCAATACACCACCAATCCCCTTACAGTCATATCGGCTTTCCGCCTCTATTACACGTTGTTGGCAGCAGGGCTGGATGGTGCATATTTGTTTAAAAGTTCTGCACTGGCATTCTTTAAATGAGATTTCTGCAAGAGACATGTATGTTCAGAAGTTATATTATTTCATACCTCTGAATTAATACTTTTTCTTTATCCTATAAAATGTTTTATTACTGTACTATAGCAATGCCAGTACTGTGAAACCCCTCCCCAGTTTGTCATTTAAATGTAAATTCTTTTTAATTATGCGATGTAGTAATGACCTTGTTCTATTTTGCACCTTTAAATATGTGAAATAAAAGAGCCAGTATTAAGCTGGTACTTCATAACATAATCTAGAAATCATTACAAGTGTGAATGACATTTCCTGATTACCTCTAATGTTCCCTTTCAACAGTGCTTAAGCTGATTTTCTCACACTGAGTTAGTACATGATCAGATTTTTCAAACAGTGACACATTTCAGGATGTTTTTGAACGACTCATTTCCATTAGTATAATGGCTTTGCCTTCCTTTATGTAATGTTGTACAATGTAGCTCATCAAATTAAGCCATAGCCATAAGTGCACAATGCACTGAATAGTTTTCACCAAGGTTGGAGACAGAACTTTATGGTACAATGTGTTTAGATGAAAACTGTGTTTATCAACTTAAAATGTGCCCAATATCATCCTACATTGGAGGCAGCTGTACTGTGGGTCTGGCCCAGTAAATAAAATAAATGCCAGGCAGTAGTTGAGTATTACAAAACTATCTGACCACAAATCCTCTTTTCTTCATCTGACATAGAATAAATAATATATATAGCAAGGGTCTGCAAACTTTCTAAACAAGGGCCGGTTTACTGTCCTTCAGACTTTGGGGGGCCAGACTGTGGCCATTAAGAGTAGAAAAGGTTCCATCGTCAGTAGGGAAAAAAACAATGGCCCAACTTTGGGATCAGTGGGAGGAATTGTGCCCCATCACTTGAGTTATTGGGAGGAATTGTGCCCATTGATTGGTGTCAGTGGGGGGGGGGGGGAATTATGCCCCATTATTAGTATCAGTGGATGAAGTAGTTCCCCAAGGGCCTGATAAAAGCAAGCAAAACGGCGTAGTTTGACCTTGGTTGTAAAGGATCCATTTATTCATAATAACTTGCAGTCCTAACGCATAGATTGGTACTTCATAGGGTTATTACACAATCGATTATTGGCTACAAATACCACATGAAAACTCCACTCTTACTCCAAAAAGGGCGCTGATGATCTATGCTGTAAATATCTCAATGCAGAGACACAATGATGTAGAGCTGTATGGCAAGATATCATTAAAAAGAAAACGCTAAATCTTTATATTTTTCTTTTTCAAATAAAAGTTTAGCATAGGCTGTGGCCATGACATGGGGTTTGCAAAGTAAAATGGACACGTAAAGAGAGAGAGCACAGCAGACAATGTTTACTTAAGGGTAGTCCATTTGCGGTTAAGGGTCATGGAGTTTGGGAACTGTTTATTTTTTTTAGTTTTATTGGTTAAGCCTTGTACACATAGGCCGAATATTGGGCGGTACCGGCCAATTCCACAGAAACCAGCCAACATTCAGACAGAAGAAGTGTTCGGCTTCTGTCAAAGGGGTATGACTGAAGAAGGTCTGCTGATTGGCTTCCGATCAGCACTCTCCGCCAATTGCTGAGAGTGCTGATCCGTCTGGGAGGGGTTGGCAGTCCCCTGGTTAGAACACAAAAGCACAGTGAGGGAGATCGCTGTACTAACACCACTTGTGTTAGTACAATGATCTATCAGTTTGTTTTTTTCATTCAGCCCAACTCAACTGATAGTGTGTACCCAGCATTACATTGGTATTTTTAATGCAGTAAAATTTAATAGTGTTTTTCATTTCCACTCATAGTTAGGTACCCACCACAAAGCCATGATATACAGTACAGTTAATGATGTCCCTTTTGTATGGCTGCGGTCCTCTTCTAAACTCAGATGGTACAATTATTTGACATTTTTGCATCTTTTGGTTGACTTAAATATTTATAAATTGTATTGGGAATTTCTAACATGATATTAATAATAATCATATGTATTATGGTTTATTCTCCTATACCTCTCAAAGAGTGGATTCACATTATAGTGATGAGGGCAATGGCATGTGATTCGGACAGGAATCACACTACAATCCTGTTCAAATCACATTTGATTCTTTGCAGTGCATTTTTTTTTTATATTTATTTTTTATTTATTTCAGGTACTTATTTAGTGCTGTCAATTTACACATCGCTTTACATATATATGGCACACTAACATCAGTCCCTAACCCTCAAGGGACATACAATCTAAGGTCCCTAACTTACATTCATACACATACTAGGGACAATTTAGACAGGATCCAATTAACCTACCAGCATGTCTTTGGAGCGTGGGAGGAAACCGGAGTAGGTGGTGTCGTGGTTGGGATTGGAACCAACGACCCTAGTATTGCCAGGCGGTTTGAGCCCATTCATTTTGCACCTGCACAAAAAAGTTACAGGAACCTTCTTTTTTTTTTTATTTGCCACACCGGAATTGGTTCACACCCATGCTCTTGCAGTTGCACTATGTTTTGCGATCTCTTTTCGGGTGTCACTAATTTAACATTGACATCAATGGTAGATTGCTTGAATGGAGTGCAATTTCAATGCGGTGCAGGGAAACGCTTTCATGCACCGCATATATGTGAATCTGGTCTTATCCAGGTTAAACATACCAAACTTTCACCTACTGTTTTATCTAAATGAACTTGTTCAAAATATGTATATCCAGTTTCCCAAGTACTGACGTTGTATACATTAATGTGGGTATAATTTAAGATGTCACGATAAGGACTGGCTCCATGATACTGTTCCAAGGAATAGTATGGGTTGTCTCCTCTATGTATTGTTTTATTATGCTACCTTCCCCCTGATCCCCAATACTCCCTCTTGGAACATTATTTTTTGTCTTTTTCTTACCATTCTGATTCTTATGTTCTTGGCAACTAAGATAAGGTAAGAACCACTTGAGGGTAGGATTAATTCAACCAAAGTGTGGGTTTATATTCAAATATTGATTCCCGATTGTTGTTGCGTATCCACTCTCAGGATTTATGACATTAACATGGTATATTTAAAATTGCTTGATGTTTCAGTAAGAAGAATTAAAAACAAAAAGATTAAAGCGATTCTGAAGGTTTTTTTTTTTTTTTTTGGAAAATAACAAACATGTCATACTTACCTGCTCTTTGCAGTGGTTTTGCACAGAGCAGCCTGGATCCTCCTTTTCTCGGGTCCGCTGCTGGCTCTCCTGGCTCCTCCTGTCTGTTGGGTGCCCCCACCATGAGCAGCTTGCTATGGGGGCACCCACTGCTTCGTGTACCCATTCACGCACAAAGCCATTGCTTGGCCCCGCCCCCTCTTGACTGGCTGTGATTGACAGCAACGAAAGCCAATGGCTCCTGCTTGCTGTCTCAGCCAATGAGGAGGAAGAGACCCAGGACAACCTAGACTGTCATTCACATCGCTGGATCGCAATGAGGCTCAGATAAGTATTGAGGGGGCTGGGGGAGCTGCTGCACACAGAAGTGTTTTAGCTTCATACAAAGAATGCATGAAGGTAAAAAACCTTCAGCCTTTACAACCGCTTTAAGGAACTGGTTTTATTGTTGTAATGAACTGTTTTCTTGACAAGACCATAACTACACATGTAGTTTTATTTAAAGTGTAACTCCAGACAAAACCGCAAATCTAGAGTATACATTTATAACCTCAAGTAAAGCTCACTTACAGTATCCACCTAAGTATTCCTTGAATGCACTCTTGAGCAAATTTTTTTTATTACTGGAAATGGGGGGCTTCATTGTTTGGGGATGGAGACCTGACACCAGTACCAGTGTCAAACTGATCTGGAGCAGTAAACTCCGCAGTGAGCCAGAAGTTCATTGAGAACTGTACAACCCAGCAGGGCCAAGATTTCACTTTGATAATGGATAGCAGTAAGGCAGCAGCCTACTACCATGAAACTAAGGTTAAGACATCCTTGGCAAGCCTATTCTAATTAAAATATTGTGTTTGTGGTTGGACTTTATAGTCCCAAGAGAAATAAACCTTTGCAGGGGACAACTGGTGGTGGGCGGGCAGGGTTGAGATAAAATTTCTTTGAAATGTTACATTGCTCAGTTTTTCTTATTATTTTTACTTCCTCAACAAATGTTCCTTTAAGTCGGTTGTTTTATATTTTTTTCTTCAGAACAGCCTGTGGCACCGTTTTAATCTGTTCCATAAATTGTTTCAGACAAAAAAACATGCATACTAAGCATTCCTGTTTTTTCATGAAACGTTACCAGTTTTGCCTCATTCTCCATCTCTAAACACTCCCCTGGTAGCTAGCCAGGTGATATCTGGACCCTACAGAGCTTGCACAAGCAGTCCAACTCCTCCAGGATGGCACATCAATACGTGCCATTGCCAGAAGGTTTGCTGTGTCACCTAGCACAGTCTCAAGAGCATGGAGAAGATTCCTGGAGACAGGCAGTTATTCTAGGAGAGCTGGACAGGACTTTAGAAGGTCCTTAACCCATCGGCAGGACCAGTATCTGCTCCTTTGTGTAAGGAGGAACAGAATGAGCACTGCCAGGGCCATACAAAATGACCTCCAGCAGGCCCCTGGTGTGAATGTCTCCAACCAAACAATCAGAAAAAGACTTCATGAGGGTGGCCTGAGTTCCCAATGTCCTCTAGTGGGCCCTGTGCTCACTGTCTGGCACCATAGAGCTCAATTAACATTTGCCACTGGACACCAGAATTGGCAGGTCCACCACTGGCGCCCTGTGCTTTTCACAGATGAGAGCAGATTCACCCTGAGCACATGTGACAGACGTGAAAGGGTCTTACAGAAGCTGAGGAGAATATTATGCCTCCTGTAACATCATTCAGCATGGCCGTTTTGGTGGTAGGTCAATAATGGTCTGGGGAGGCATATCCATGGAGGGACGCACAGACTTCTACAGGCTAGCCAATGGCACCCTGACTGTCATTAGGTATTGGGATGAAATCCTTGGACCCATTGTCAGACCCTACACTAGTGCAGTGGGCCCTGGGTTCCTCCTGGTGCACGACAATGCCCAGCCTCATGTGGCGAGAGTATGCAGGTAGTTCCTGCTGGATGAGGGAATTGATACCATTGAATGGCCCCCACACTCCCCTGACCTAAATCCAATAGTACACCTCTGGGATATCATGTTTTGGTCCATCTGATGCTGCCAGGTTTCACCTCAGACTGTCCAGGAGCTCAGTGATGCCCTGGTCCAGATCTGGAAGAAAATACCCCAGGACACCAACTATCGTCTCATTAGGAGCATGCCCCAATGTTGTCAGCCATGCATACAAGCACGTGGGGCCATACAAACTACTGAGTACCATTTTGAGTTGCTGCAATGAAATTTCAGTAAAATGGCCTAGCCTGCTGCATCATTTTTTTACTTTGATTTTTGGGATGTCTTTGAATTCAGTCCTCTGTAGGGTGATAATTTTCATTTCTATCAAACAATGGGGCATCTTTATGTTCCTAACACTTTACCCAGTGCATATCAGTATAGATATCCACCATGATATTTTTCCCCATTGAGATCTGATGCATTTTCAAAGTGTTCCTTTAACTTTTTGAGCAGTATATTTAAAGGTGTTAAAAATTCTGTATGTAGCAATACAAAATAGACAGTGCACAGTCCTCATGTACTTTTCTGCTCTGCTGCAACAAGGAAACAGGAAACTCTATTCAAAGAAAAGACAGAGTATACCATAGATGCAGCTACAAACTTATAAACACTGCCATCTACTGGTGGAAGGTGATATCTCTACTGCATACTGATGTAGTTGTTGCACAAAATACATGAACACTGTATTCCAAAACGGCAGTGATCTATGACTGTTGGGGGAGGGCAGAGATGTCCTTGATGTGCGGGCTGCAATTGCCAATCTGGTTTTACCCCTTCTTTGATAGAAAGGCAAGATGGGTGGCACCACTGGGGGAACAGTGGATCTCAGGAAGGAGCAGAGTTTTTTCACTCATCACACACCGAGTTGCTTAAAAGCTGAATTGTTCATATTTGACAGCAGCTTCTGTAAACAATGACAAATGAAAGGTTTGAGTGACAAGAGCAGCTATACTGTTCTGCTGAAAGTTTATTTTCCATGATCGTGGATTTATGATGATTCAGTGTTGTGATGGGTAGAACAGAGTGCAGTTGGTTGAATTTTCAATATGCTGCACAGCCCTGGCCACATTTAATCTGATTTTTTATGATTTACATTTGCTTCCTCTCTGTATTGATCCCCAAGGCAGATTTCATCATTTATAACATCCTTTCTTATTTCATCTTTTTATGCTGCCAGCATAAATCTTGCTATATTAATATATTCTCTTTTAGCCAGTGTGAAAAATGCCCTTTGCCTCTGCAACTCCAGTGAATTAGTGAGTTATATGTCCTGTAGGGATGAGACTGCAGAATTGACAGCAGTTGCAATGTGTTTGGACATGTTACATTTTTTTGTAACTTTTGTTTTATTAGTGGTTTCCTATTTACAGAATGGTTTAATATGCTTTGTTTTAGCTGGCTTCTGCATGATCACGATTTTGTCTTGCTGTGTTAAAATGCTTTATCTCTATTGTATTTCAAAACGTAATGTTTAATATTTTGTATGGGGCTTACAAAATTATAAATTATAAAGAAATGGAATCAGTCTTTATAACTCAATGCAAATATGAAGGGGTAACTTAAAGTGGAACTACACCACATCTGAACACCACAAAACAAACGCTATTTAATTCACTTTTAATATTCAGAGCTAAGTTACCCATCTATCCATGTCTCCATGCTATATCTTGCTGAGTAATCACTTTGAAAAATACCCCCCCCCCCAGCCTTTCTGGCCATGGCCATCTTGGCAGATGATTTATGTAGCACTTCCTGGAATCCACCTGCCCTTAGAATAGGCATGCAGTCGGGAGGGTTGCTTAGCTGAGAAAAATCCTCCTACCCTCATGAAGGCTCCTGGGATGTATGGAATCATTTGCCAAGGCATGGACACCAGGAAGTAACTGACAGAAATGTAAAAAAAAAAAAAGTTTAAAACAAGTAAATATGATATACTTTTCTATCTATTTACTAATGCTGGCAGCATAAGGATTAAAAATAGTCAATGTTGATAGAGAGAGTGACGTTCCACTTTAAATCTGTGTTTAACATGAATCTATTCTTTATTTCACATTCCCGTTATTGATGACTTGAGTTTCTTTACTTTAACAAGAAGAGTGACAGTTCTAGCATATTCTTGAAACATGTATATAATATTTTTTGTGTTTGTAAGTTATTAAAATATATTACCGATTCTGTGATTTAATTCAAATTTGATTGGCTATGATATTGGTCGACTGCATACTAATGAAAGACTGGGTATTTTTATTCTGTCCACCCCCCTGCAGCTGCAATATCTCTAATTAATGTATTACTGTACTTCAGACACGCTATAATCATTTCCTTTTCCGCTGTGACATCATCACAGAAGCTGACGGTTTCTTCAGTCCACTAGAGCCAGGAGGAGAGGTGCAAGAGGGTGTCCTGCATCTGGTTGTTTTTAGTCCTGTGGTTTGAACAGCGTTTTATATCAGGAAATACTGTGATTGGTGGAGCTGAGGCAGTCGATGACACACGTCAGTCTCTAGTACACGTTTGTTGTTAATCTATGTATTATATCTTTATTCAGTGATGCTTTTGAAGTCTCTGGTTTTAATTTGGTACTTGGCAGCCTCTCTACGCATGCAAACACATTGAGGTTGTTAGACCCGGGCCCTGTATTCTCTTGGTGTGCAAGAGAGGAGTGTGAAAGGAGGAAGGGGTAAGCAAGATCAACCTGTCTTGATTAAAGCTACCATGGATATTTATTTATTTATTTATTTCAGGTACTTATGTTTTAGTCACGGACTGAAATCGTCCACTGCTTATCTGTTCCTGTCCAAAATTTATGACGCTAGCTTTGAAATGTGTGCACATTGGAAGGGACTCACGCTGACACACAAGTTCAGTCTATGAATACTTCTAGTTTATTATAATGAGAAAGTGAGCTTATATATGCAGAATGATGCGAGAGTCACGTGACAACAGCATAAGCATTATATTAGTCTTTGATTGGTCATTTCCACACGAAAACAATCTCCATCATGGTATAGGTGTGATCTTCTTCAGTCTTATCTCATAGAGAAGAAAAAACATTCCTTTGTTTCCCAAATCACACGGTGGGAGGGGGTCTGTGTGTGTGAGCAGACATTTCTTAAGCAAGGATTTTTTATAGTACCACAAAGCCCAGCAGGCAGAAAATATTCACACAACATATGTATTAAAGTATAAAAGTAAATATTTATAAAACTTATAGAAATAGCGTATATATATATATTCAATAGGAAACGAAATAGGCATTTTACCAAATCCATCACACTTATATAGCGCCGTCAATTTACGCATAGCTTTACATATATATTGTACATTCACATCAGTCCCTAACCCTCAAGGGGCATACAATCTAAGGTCCCTAACTCACATTCGTACATACACATACTAGGGCCAATTTAGACAGGATACAATTCACCGACCAGCATGTCTTTGGAGTGTGGGAGGAAGCCGGAGTATCCGGAGGAAACCCACGCAGGCACAGGAAGAACATGCAAACTCCAGGCAGGTGGTGCCGTAATGGGGATTTGAACCAATAACCCTAGTACTGCCAGGCAGAAGTGCTAACCATTTAGCCACTGTGCTGCCCATATGTTTATCACATGATGCAGGGATGTCATTAACCACTTGCCCTCCTGAGGATCCCCCCCCCCCCTCCTGACCAGGCCATTTTTTGCGTTATGGCACTGCGTTTCTTTAACTGACAATTGTGCGGTCATGCATGCTGCACCCAAATTTAATTTGCCTCCTTTTTTTTCACGAATTGAGCTTTTTCTGTGGTATTTGATCAGCTGTGCGTTTTTTACTTTTTTGCGCTATAAAAAAAAATACTGACAATTTTGAGAAAAAAAAACAATATTTTTGACTTTTTCCTATTAAACATGTCCAGTAAACAAATGTAAAAAATCAAATTTCGTCATAAACTTAGGCCAAAATGTATTCTGCTACATGTAAATTAATTGGTTTATGTGAAAGTTATAGCATTTACAAATGGCAGTATATATACTGGAATTTTTTTTTGCTACTAGTAATGGCGGCGATCAGCGACTTATAATGGGACTGCGATGGGCATTTTGACACTGGGGGGAACTGACATGGAGTCACTGACATCCCCAGTGACACCAATACAGAGATCAGTGCTAAAACAAAAGCACTGACACTGTTCTAATGGCACTGGGCAGGAAGGGGTTAACATGAGGGGTGATCAAAGGGTTAACATGAGGGGTGATCAAAGGGTTAACTGTGTGCTGGGAATGTTTTACTGGGGGGGGGGTGGTGTGTTGGCGCTTCACTGTAAGCACACTGCTTTGAATGGCTGTGCTGTGGACAGCCATCCAGAGCAGTGTGTCCGAGCCGACAGGGAGGAGGACTGTTAGCAAGCAAAGCAGCCCTCCTCCCCATCGGAGATCCTCAGTAATCACCGGGCTCAGGCAAGTAATCACCGGCCGGGACCCAGTGATTGACGGCCTCGAATGGCGGCGTGCGCCCCCTACCCGGAAATACAAATTCACATATATATACATGATTTTGCGAACCCCTGCCATCCTGTAGTAGTATTTCTGCTATGGGGTGGCAGAGAAGCGGTTAAGGAGGGGCAAAAGGGGCAGCTGTCCAGTGTGGGGTCCAAAGCAGCTGCCACATACTTACCAACTGTCCCAGTTTACATTCCCTTGTCCCTTTAAGTCTTCGTCCTATGCTGTGTCCCAATATCTCAGGGTGAAGTGCTGTCACTTATGCTGCCCAGCTCTGCCCTTTTGCCATGACTCACATGCAGGGGGTGTCAGCATTGACATGGAAATACACCGGCTTTCATATGTAAATAGAGGCGGGTCAGCAGCATCCATATGTAAATAGCAGGGGCATTCATACAGTTGCAAGAAAAAGTATGTGAACCTCTTGGGATTACGTGGAGTTTTGCATGAATTGGGCATAAATGTGCTCTGAACGTCATCTAAGTCACAACAATAGAAGAACACAGTCTGCTGAACATAATACTACACAAACATTAGATGTTGCCATGGTTTAATTGCACATAACATGTAAACATTCACAGTGCATGGAGGAAAAAGTATGTGAACCTTTGGAGTTAATAACTGGTTGACCCTGCTTTGGCAGCAATAACCTCAACCAAACGTTTCCTGTAGTTGCAGATCAGACCTGTACAACGATCTGGAGTAATTTTGGACCACTCCTCTTCACAAAACTGTTTCAGTGTAGCAATATTCTTGGGATGTCTGGTGTGAATCGCTCTCTTAAGGTGATGCCACAGCATTTCAATCGGGTTGAGGTCAGGACTCTGACTGGGCCACTCCAGAAGGCGTATTCTGTGCTGTTGCAGCCATTGTTTTGTTGAATTACTTGTATGCTTTGGGTCATTGTCCTGTTGCATCACCCATCCTCTGCGGAGCTTCAGTTGGCGGACAGATGGTCGTACGTTTTCCTGCAAAATGTCTTGATAAACTCTGGAATTCATTTTCCCATCATCGACAACAATCCGTCCAGGCCCTGAGGCAGCAAAGCAGCCCCAAACCATGATGCTCCCTCCGCCATGTTTTACAGAGGTTTTGATGTTTGTGTGCTGTGCCTTTTTTTCTCCACACATAGTGTTGTGTGTTCTTCCCAAACAACTCAATCTTGGTTTCATCTGTCCACAGTATATTTTGCCAGTAGTGCTCTGGAACATCCAGGTGCTCTTTTGCAAACTTCAAACGTGCTGCAATATTCTTTTTGGACAGCAATGGCTTCCTCCGTGTTGTCTTCCCATGTACTCCATTCTTGTTTAATGTTTTCCTTATTGTATATGTGTCAACAAAAATGTTAGCATGTGCCAGAGATTTCTGTAGGTCTTTAGCTGACACTCTGGGATTCTTCTTTACCTCATGCAGCATTCTGCGCTGTGCTCTTGCAGTCATTTTTACAGGATGACCACGCCTAGGGAGAGTAGCAACAGTGCTAAACTTTCTCCATTTGTAGACAGTCTGTCTTACCGTGGACACATGAACATCAAGGCTTTTGCAGATACTTTTGTAACCCTTTCCAGCTTCATGCAAGTCAACAATTCTTGATCGTAGGTCTTCTGAGAGCTCTTTTCTGTGAGGCATGGTTCACATCACACAGTGCTTCTTGAAACCAGTAAACCCCAAACAGGTGTGTGTTTTTTAAGGGCAGGACAGCTGTCAGCAACACATCCAATATCATCACACTGATTGGAGTCAAGGTTGGCTCACTCCTGGCTCCAATTAGCTCTGGGAGAAGTCATTAAGCTAGGGCCTAACATACTTTTTCCTCCCTGCACTGTGAATGTTTACATGTTATGTGCAATTAAACCATGGCAACATCTAATGTTTGTGTAGTATTATGTTCAGCAGACTGTTCTTCTATTGTTGTGACTTAGATGACGTTCAGAGCACATTTTATGCCCAATACATGCAAAACTCCACATAATCCCAAGGGGTTCACATACTTTTTCTTGCAACTGTATGTAAATATAGGCAGCACTCATATGTATATTATACCACCCTGAGGTTCCCCACATCATCACCTCTGCTGAATGCTGCCCACTGGGTAGGTTAACAGTGGCATGCTTGAAAGTAACTGTGGTCACTGGTGAGCAAGAAGGGGATGTACAGAGGTAAGGTGGGTGCAAAGATGAGCAGAGGAGGCATGTGGAGTTAAGGGGGGGGGGGGGTACGAGTGGTGAACATAGGGGAGTTTAGCAGGGAAATTTAGGATGCAAAGGTGCTTTAACAGGGTGAATAAAGTCACATGTAGGGCAGCCCATTCATTTTAATGGGCTGCTCTATGCACTAGAAATGAAGAAATAAAGTCCCTTACCCTTTTTCAAAATCACACCGAGCCACAGCACTGTGAATTTTGGTGTATGTGGAGACACGCACGTCAGCAGATGCGTGAGGGTGTCATTAAAAATTAATGGTACTGCTGTGTATCTGCTAAAGGGCAGCACATTTCTATAGTGTCAGGAAAGCGGTCTTTCATGTGTTTCCAACACACAGAAATGTGAACATAGGCTTACATGTCTTAGTTACATTGGTGGTCAGTGTATATCTTCTCATTACATTGGGGCTTGGTGTAGAATCCTTTCATTCACACTAGTGGTAATTGTGAATGTCCCACCTAAAATTGGTGGTCAATGTAAATCACTCCTCACATTGGTGGTCACTGTGAATGCTCCTATTACATTAGTGGTAAGTATAAATCCCCTTTACATTGGTGGCCAGTGTAGAAACTCCTCTTTATATTGATAGTTAGTAAAAAATCCTAACTTGCATTTGTGATTAGTGTCGAATCCACCTTTACATTGGTGGTCCATGTAGAAGCCCCCCTTAAATTGGTGGTCAGTGTAAATTCCCCTTTACATTGGTGGCCAGTGTAGAAATGTATTGGTTGTTGGTGTAAAATCCCCCATTACATTGGTTGGCAGTGTAAATTTTTCAATACATTGGTCATCAGTGCATAGGTGGTCAGTGTAAATTTCCCATTACATTGGTGGTAAGTGCAGAATTGCCTTTACACTGGTGGTCAGTGTAAATCCCCTCTTACATTGGTGGTTGTGTAGTGCATTGTGATAGACAGTCCACGTTCTATTAGATGATCAGTAAAATAACAATTTTATAGTCTTGCTACTTTCTGCTTCTTGCTCTTTAAATTCCTTACTCTCTTAAGTAAACAATCAGATATAAGTTGACAGAACAATGATAATTAAGATGGTGCCTTCATCCGGAGTCTCACCCTAGGTGACTCATTAGAAGAAAAGTATCTTTTAACGTAAACAACCTCCATAAAAGGGAATGAGTCGTTTTGGTGACAATGATTGGAAGATATCAACATGGATGGAAGAACACACAGAAACCTAGTGGACTTTTCACCCAATCAATGTATATGCTTTGCCTGCATCATGAGACCTATAAATTTTACTGTTAGTTCCTCAATAAAATAGAATTTTAGGAAGTTGGCAAACTGCATTTATGTGCCAGTGTCTTACTTCTACGTAGAAATGTCGTCTTCCATCCCCACCTAGCACTGCCACTGATCCCATCCACCCCAAGCACTGCCACTGATCCCATCCACCCCAAGCACTGCCACTGATCCCATCCCCCCATTAGCACTGTCACTCATCCCATACCCCCAGCACTGCCCCTTATCCCATCCTCCCACCACTACCACTGATCCCATCGACCCCCCCAGCACTGCCACTGATCTCACTCTCCTCCAAGTACTGCCACTTATTCCAGGAGTCCTAGAATCCCTAGGAGTTTTTTGTCTTTTAGTGGGTCCCCTCATCTTCCCAGTCCATGGTGTTCAGGCAGTGAGTAGATGATACGCTGTAACCTTCAGCAATTAATCAGTGAGCTTAACTTCTAGCAATCGATAAGTGGTAATGATTCACAGTAACCAATAGCAACCAGTCAGTGAAGCAGAAGTGATCTGCTGTAATCTCTATTGAACAATCCGTGAGCAGTAATGATGTGCAATAACCTCTAGCAGCCAATCAGTGAGCTGTAGTGATGTGCAGTATTCTCTAGCAACCAATCAGTAAGTGGTAAGGATGTGCAGTAACCTCTAGCAATCAGAGGATGAGCAGTAAACTCTAGCAGCCAATCAGTGAGCAGTAATAATGTGCAGTAACCTCTAGCAACCAATCAGCAAGCAGAAATCATGTGCTGTAATTTCTAGCAACTAATCAGTGAGCCATAATGTATTCTGTAACCTCTATCAACCAGTCAGTGATCTGTAATGATATGCTGTAACCTCTGGCAACAAATATCAATTGCTGCCTGATCTGCTAAATAAACTGATTTTGAGTCTAGCTGCTATTTATTATATGCCTCAAAGCGGGTGAGGAGCGGAATTGCATGGGGGAGCCCAAGAACATATTTGCCCAGGGTCCAATCAATATTAAATACGGCCCTGACATGATGCATTTGATTTTAGCCACATCAAGCAACACTAGTTATATCTGTGGCCAAGCATGGGCAGATATCTCATTAAGAAAAAGGAGTTATTTACAGTGCCCCCTTAACCACTTAAGCTCCGGAAGAATTTACCCCCTTCATGACCGTACCATTTTTTTGCTATTTTGCACTGTGCTACATTAACTGGTAATTGCACAGTCATGCAGTGCTGTACCCAAATTAAATTTATATACTTTTATTCACACAAATGAAGATTTCTTTTGGTCACCGATGTGTTTTTTATTTTTTATTATAAAAACAAAAAAAACTAAACTTTTTTGAAAAAAAAAGTTTACTTTCTGATATTAAACATATCCAATAAAACATTTTAAAAATTAAATGTCCGCATACATTTAAGCCAAAATGTATTCTACTGCATGTCTTTTTTAAAATAAAAAAACAAAAACCTAAAAATAATACTATACGCTGTCACTGTGCTAATGACACTGGCTGGGAAGGGGTTAACATCCAGGGGTAATCAAAGGGTTAACTGTGTTCCTAATAAGTGTAAAGTGTGTAGTGTGTGCTGCTTTTTACTAAGCAATGCAAGCAGCCACATCGCTGCTTCTCATAGAGAGTCCTGTGTTGTTTACCAACATAGGGCTCTCATTTTTTTTTGTGAATCAACCCCATGACGTTTGTCACTGGTTAGCACACTACAATATAACAATACAAACAACTTATTTCTTTTTTTTTTTTATCTGGGGGGGGTTAAAATGTATGTGCTGCCATGCTGTTTATTACTAAGTACTCCAAGAAGGAAAGTTGATATGGAGATTTGAAAACTTCAAATTCACTAATCACATTTAAACCATCTACCCATTTGTCTTTCTGATGATTGTTCTGGCAGTGTCTGGAAAGCTGGTTTGCAATATTTATTATCTTTTGTCCAAGACCTTTGGTGGCACTCTGGAATAGATGGCAGATGTCCTGAACTGATCCAGATAAATATGTATGAATAGAGTAATATATAGACCTGTCGGGTTACTTGAATCATTCTGTTTATAGAGGTATAGACCCCTGCAGTATATGCTTTTTTTTTTTTTTGCATTTTACCATAATTTTTTTTTATTTGGAGGAGTTGTAAATCTTCACTAGTTCCTCTTTTGATAGTAATCTCTTAATGTCTGACTTGGCCATCAACCAGCAAGGAGCGGCACAACATATACAGTTTATATACACCATTTTTCCTATATGTTTTGGCTTGCCTGAGAACAATTGTACATTTCTCAATAGATTCAATATCAGAACTGAGGCGAATGGGGTACAGGGCCTGTGAGCAGACTCCCAGGTCTGTGTGTGGTTCAAGAGATCTCTGCTGTGGGTAGATGTACATGTATATCTGGCAGGGGTAGACTGACCGCTCATGGGCCCCCCCGGGCAACAGGGGATCATGGGGCCCCTGTGTCCTCGCCCACACTCAAACCACACCCAAAAAAGCCTATGAAAAAGGTACCAGGGGCATCTCATGGGGCCCCCTACTGACCTCGGGCAGTGCCCGAGTTCCCAAATGGTCAGTCTGCCCCTGGTATCTGGCCAGATACTTTATAAATTCATTTGTTGGAAGTGGTCATTAATGCATGCAGAGTTTTTCAAATTTTGCAGGAAAAAAGAAATAGAATTGGCGTGTGCACTAGTTATGGTCTTTATCCGAGACTAAAGTGATAGTTAAAGGTTTTTTTTAATTAAAGTAAAAAAAAGATGTTGTACTTGATTCATTCCCAAGCGATGTCCACTCCCTCTTCAGTGGTGCCTCACTCAGAAACTCATGTACCAAGGGGGCACCTGTAGGGGTGTGCTCCCGAACCAGACTGTGTGCGTCCATAGACATACACAGCACCATTAAGCCACACCCCTCACTTCCTCCTCACATGAGTTTGACTGACAAAAGCAGGAGATCATGACTGTGAGACCATGAAGAGAGGATAGCTTTATAGCCAGGATAGTGCTGGATTGGTGACAGACAGGTGCTTAGAGGTGGGAGTGAGTAGACTAGATTTTAGGGAGTTTTATCTTAATGCGAATAATGCATTAAGTAAAAAAACATTACAAGTCAGATCCCAGAAGGTTTGAGGAAGGACAGATGTGTGGCATTCCACTAATCTCAGCAAGACATCTAGTTGTGACTTTCTTTGTAGATTGATTAACTGTACCGACCAATCGAAGGTGTGCAGATAAATCAGACAGCATGCTGACTACAGGAAGTCCCCGGGTTATGAACACGATAGGGTCTGTAGGTTTGTTCTTACAGCGGAGCTCCACCCAAAAGGGGAAGTTCTGCTTTACACCTTTGTCAACCGCTCCCAAATTAAAGATTGGCACTTTTGGGAGCGGGCACCCGAATCCCACTTCCACTGCAATCGCTTAGGCGATCAGAGGCGGAAATTGTCCTCCCACCCCCCTACCCGTAGTTTTCAGGTTCCAGAAGACTACGGGGCCATTCACAAAGCACAGCGCTTCTCGCGCATGCCCGGTGGGCACCCAGCTGGGAAGCCGCAGGCTGTCACAACCGGGTGCCCACACTGAAGATGTCGGCGCCAGGGAGAGAACACTGCCGGTGAAACCAGTGGTGGTGAGGACACTGCTGGACCAAGGGACAAGTAAGTGTCTGTATTTTAAAAGTCAGCAGCTAGTTTTTGTAGCTGCTGACTTTTATTTTTTTCAGGTGGAACTCCGCTTTAAGTTGAATTTGTATGTAATTTGGAACAGGTACATTTTTTTTAAGTGTAGCTCCAGCGAAAAAAAATTATTTTTAAGATTTTTGGATAGCATAGGGACGGGTTAACATCCCTCTATTGTTTGCTTTGCTTTCGGTGCTTCTGTTTTCACCTCACATTCTGTCCCTGTTACAGTTGGATTTTGAAAATTTTGGGTTGTCATGGCAACAAAGATTGGTGATAAACCTTCAGTGGAGACACCTTTTTCCCTTGATAACTCTTACAGATGTGAATTTCCCATCCTAGGAGTAGATTGCTTCTCACTTCTTGTTTCTCCCTCCAAGTAGGAGTTGTTCGTAACTCAGATGTTTGTAACTCGGGAACTGCCTGTACATAACGTATTCTGGTTTTAATTTGTCTTGTTTAATATGTTTATGGACTAAAAAAAAAAAGGTAGAACCTGTATAAGGTGCTTCATCATACACATATGTACCTAGGGCAGCATGCAATTTATGTATGGCCCTTCTGGACATATCCTTTTGTGCAAAAGAGGGAGCTGAGCAGTTTGCAAAACAGTTCCAATGTCATTGTAGTACTGCAATCTTGATTTCACTATTTTTAAATATATTCAGTGTTTAGTTCATGGAAAACAAACCATGTTCCCCTTCAGTCTTTGCCATGCCTCCCAGACTTCACAAAAACTTGTCTGTTCTTTGCGCTCCCACTTCCTACATTATTCATTGCCCTAGTTTCATACCAAAGAGCTTTCTTAAATTTCTTGAACTTTTTTTATCCAAATTGTATTTGGATTTGCATTCTGGCCTCTAATTTACATAGTCCCCAAGGGTCCAGTTCTTCATCTGAAGTGTATTTTTTTTTTATCATTGATTTAGTAATCCTAACTCAGCAGTCTAAGCCTGTACACTCATGGTATTTGTTTCAATTTAGGTACAACGCGATCACCAAGAGATGGCGAAGTCCCCGGTGTTGATTATAATTTTATTACTGTGGAACAGTTCAAAGCATTAGAAGATAGTGGAGTTTTGCTGGAGAGCGGAACATATGATGGTAAGTACTTGTAGTTGTCTGATAAGCGATGCAGGAAATAACAGATATCTGAGCCACCAGATCTGCAACCAAGCAATCAAGATGTCAACAGCCCTTGCTTATCTACTGGTCAGTCAAGCCAAACACTAAAAACATAGCTTAGTAGTTATTGATCACTTTTGCTTTTGAAAATGTAACCTTTTTACAGAATAGCAATTGATGAGCCTTGAGCTTCCAATACTCATTTTTTTTTTTTTAGCTTACAATTTCTGTGAGAAAGGGTAGAAACAGGAGTTTGGGAGGCCATAGAAGGACTGAAGGGACTGTTAGAAGTTTTACTCATTTTAGCATCAGTGTGCATTTGACAATGTATCACAGTGCACTTTTGTTGCAGCCAGTACTTTTTAGTTACTGAGGAACTATAGTGGAGTGAGCACTCCCCTATGCATGGGATACATCTCACAACCACAATTATTATTTTATTTGGAATTATTCTTGACTTTTTATAGTGGTTCCAAAGGCAGAAGGTTTTTTACCTTAATGCATTCTATGCATTATGGTAAAAAACCTTCTTGGTGCAGCTCCCCCCTGAGTCCCCCCCTGTACTTACCTGAGCCCATTCTTGACCCAGCGATGTGCATGAGAGCCACTGCTCTCTTGGGTCTCTCACTCCTCATTTGTTCACACAGCAGCAGGAGCCATTGGCTCCTGTTTCTGTCAGTCACAGCCAGTGAGCCAATGAGGGGGCAAGTGTGTGAATGGACAATGTTCATTCACAGAAGCGTGGCTTGGGAGTGAATCGGCAGGGGGAAGGAGCCAGGACCAATGGGGGGACCCAAAAAGAAGAGAACTGGGGCCCTTGTACAGAGCAAGTAGGTATAACATGTTTGTTGTTTTTTTGTTTTGTGTTTTTTTTTTTAGTTATAACATTTAGAATCACGTTAAGTATAGAATAATAATAATACAATCAATTTGACGTATATCACAAAAAAAAAAAACTTGATCCATATGCATAGTTAGTCCTTCTTGACTAAATGTAGAATTTCAAAACTCATGCACATAGAGGGAATAGCAACATTTTGCAGATCCATGTAGGTAACCTCTGCTTCTGGAGTCGTAGCTTAACCAAGACCATGGAATCTCATGTGATAGTGCTAATGTGCCTGATGCAGTTACATGGAGTGTGTCACCTATCCTTCTGTTGCCTGAAGTACCTGACATTTCTGTCAGGAATGGACTCGCTAATGGTGGTGGGACTCACCTGTCTTGTGGACTGCAGTACCAAGGCTGGCCAGCGGGTGCTCTCAGCAGCCAGAATCTCACTCCTGCAATCAAGCCATCACCTGAGGCTGATTGCAAGAGGTGTATTTAAGCAGGACCAGGCCTGTGATCAGTGCCTTGGTGTTAGTTTCTCATGAGCCCCTGTATCTTGTTACCTGTGCCTGATCCTCTGTTCTGTGAAGTACCCTTTTTTGCCGACCCTGCTTTGATCCTGATGACTGTCTCCTGCACTGACCCCTGGCTCTTTACCTGACTACTCTCTGCCTGCTCCTCCTGTACCTACCTGCCCGTTAGTTGCTGAACCTGGCTCGTGACCTGGCTACTCCCCGCCTGCTCCTCCTGTACCTACCTGCCCGATAGTTACCAACCCGGCCTGCCTGACTACACTTGTGTTCCCGCACATATTGAGACTAGCTTAAGGTTTGGTTTTGCACTGTGTGCTCTGTGTATTGTGTACCTTAAATAAATTATATTACTTTTACACCATACTTGAAGCCTGCATTTTCCTGTGTCAGTCCACACATCTCTGGTCATACCTGGAGCCCTGACAATTTCCTTTGGCTCTTAGTGATGCTTGAATTGTCAAGAGGGGGCAAGAAAAGTAGGTATATTCTGATAGGGATGGCGTTGAATGGGAAAAGTACAGGTTTTTTTTTTTTTGCAAAGCATATTTAAGGTCAAAATGTAAAATAATATATTAATTTTCACATTGAATTTCAAGTGTTTCTATCCTACTTTTATTAGGGTGAATGATCTTGAATTTTGAAAAACTTTCTTTGTGAAGATCCCCACATATTTACTTTTTTGACACATATTTACAATGCCCTGTGAGTAGTCACTTCTGATTAACACATTTTACAGAGCCTGCCTTCTTAACTAGAGATGTGCATTTCAGAAAAACAGTCAGTACAGAAATCACTTCTTACAGACCGCAAGATACCATAAGATATGTAGTCCTTAGAAATTAAAAGTTGTTAGCAGAAGAGAGTCTGTAAAGCATGCAAGGAATCCTCGAATTTGTAGAAATTGATGTCCAGCAGGCAAGCAGCACTTACAACATGAAGGAGATTTTTCAAGTTAGCTTATGCTGGATTGCCAAAAATAACTATCATTTATTATGTTATTAAATGAAAGTGTATGCTGTGACGATAGAGTACCATAGAGCTTGCCATGGTGAATTTCCCACCTTCTCCTTCCTATCTTGTGTAAGGCATGGCCACTCTGATCGGGGCCGCCTGCCCATTTTCCAGGCGGACCCAATCGGAACCTCCATTCTCCTCTATGGAGCGGCAGGTGTAAACGGACATATGTCTATTTACACCCACTGACATCCAATGCGATCTGACACGCAAAAAATGGACGGATGGGGATCCAAATCTTCTGTCCGTCAGATGGGATCGGATGGAAATGTACAGGCGGTCTGTTTTCATCCGACTGCCCATTGAGGAGAGCGAGCTGCTCTGTGTCCGTTCTGCAGCAGCGGAGCACACAGACTTGTCATGTGCTTGCTCAAGCGGGGATCAGCGGAGAGATCCCCACTGAGCAAGTGGATCCGCTAAACAGGTCTGCCCCATGTGAAAGGACCCTAACACATATAGAGGTTGCTGGCATGCATGAGAGCATGGGGAAGGCAACTGTCCACAAGGCAAACATTCCACGTTTTGTGTAGCAGAGCCCGAACAACAGTAGGATCAATTCAGTCTCCTTTCCAGTACTGATGGGATGTGCATAGTGAAGTAGCCACAGCTCATGGGTTTAGGCATTGGTGAAGCAGCCACCATTCACAGGTTAAGTACCCTGACAGCCAGTATAGCCATGAGAGATTTCCAGAGCACATAGGATGTTATTTTCATCTTGGCTCTTTGTGACCTTGGCAAAGTTTTTTTGAGAAACACAACGTAGGGCATGCTAGTCTAGCAACAGACACAATACCTATGCCTTTAGCACTCCATTTGCAATGTCAGCAATTGTATACCATAACAATGATGGTTCTCATGCTAATCCTTCCACTGGTTCATGAGATTTAAGAAGAGCATTCTGCAACTGCCGATAACGCATCTAATCAAAACCTGTTTTGCACTAAGTGCAAGGTCAGGTTTAGCACAAGGCAACAGTGTACCTTCTGTTTTCCACACAGATCTCAGATTTATCTTTGATGGTGGCCATTTCTGTCCCCTCCTCCTCTGATTGCAAGGGTTTTAGATTCTCGCCACCACCTTCTTAGGAGGAGTCAGACGCAGAGATGACTGAAATCTTTGATTCTGTTAGAGACGCTCCAAAGGTCTCATTGTCCAGATCCTGAGTCCCTCTCTTCCTTAGAAGAAAAGGTTCAGTCTGGGCTTTATTTTTATAGTCCTAAATGCTTCACAAAAAGGTTGACTCATCAAGACCCACAATTCCTTGCCCCTAAGGGGTCAAGAATTGCTCCACACTTCCTGTAGTCAACCTCCTGGGCCTTGCCTTAACAACACATTTTATTGGTTCATTCATACCTTGCTGGGCTCCAAATGTCAATCCATTCCCTCCTCCACACTCAAATCTCAGACTTTAGCTTTTTGGTCACAATCTGTAAGCAGGGATTTGTCAGCTGTTGGCATTGATTAGAGACTATCTAATTATCATGGTAATTTTTATGTGTATTGTGGTGCTGAGGGTGACTCTTGCTTCACTTCAGATCTTACTCTGGCTTTAGTGTTGGTTGGAGGTTGAAGCATGTAAGAAGGCCTTGTTATTCCTACTATTTGTGGGAGACTGCCTTTCCAGCTTTTCACTAGACATAATCAATACAAACGTAATGGAGGTTAAGAGTACTCCCTTGCAAAACTAGTTCCTGGACCCATAAGCTTTCTTCCACCTCCATGGGTTTGTGCGATTCAAATATACTTGACAGATCAAAGGATTCAAGCCTTTCTGATAAATTTTAAACTCCGTCTTCTGCTTTCATTCTTTCCTTCGCATCTTACCATGGCTCAGCAACATCAAACAGACTTCCTTTTAGCCACTCAAGGACAGGGGTCATCATTCCCTTTCCCCCAAGGGTATGGTTTAAAGGTTTTTGTTCAAACCTGTTTACAGTTGCGAAAACCAAAGGAGGCTTTCCTCCCATCTTAAGATGGGTATGCATTTGAGTCTCCTATGTTAAAGGAGACACATTAGAAATGTTAGTTTTGCCTAAACAGCACCCTGAAAAATGTACCTTTTTGTCTTAAACATCTGCAAAATAGCAGTGCTCTTCCTGGTTTGTGAGGGTGCCTAAGCCTCATAACTGGGTATCTGCACTGTGGGATCTATGACAGTGTTGTCTCTCACTGCCTAGCGTCAGCAGATTTACAGTAAAATTTATTGATGTCACTGAACCCTTACCTTGTAACACAACCCATTTAGTGTAGAATAAAAGGCAAAAATGTGCGTGCTGCAGATGAAGGCCCTTGCCCTGTGTTGAAGCGATGGTCTCTCTACTAAGGCCCAACATGCCCATAGCCAACATAGCTCACCAATCAGTAGGGAAGATAGACTTTGCTGCTTGATCTCATCAGAGAGACCACTGCTTCCAGAGAGCAGGGGTCCTTCTCTACAGCATGCTGGTATTGAGCAGGTTTTTACTCAGATTGTGGCTGCTTTATAAAGAAAACAAACTGTTGTTTTGAATCATCTTGAATGTATTTAAACCAGGGTTTGCAATCAGTCAATTGCGGTCTACATGTCGACTGCCGGCAGGTGACAGGTAGACCGCGAACAGTTCCCTGCACTGCCATCCCCAGCCTTTTATGTGCCGGTCCCTCTCCCCTCCTTTCCCCATCCTCCTCCGCTGCTGTCATCCTCAGTGCACAGCGGAGAGCAGAAGGCAGCACAGCTCAGGACAAAGGGCGGGAGGAGAAGATGGCTAAATGAACTTTTCATATTAACCTGCAGGTGATTGGTTGCTGGATCGGTCTTGGCAATCAATTACCAGCTTGTCCTGTCCTTTGCTTTGCTGCCTTCCGCTCTCATCTGTGCACCGAGGATGACAGTAGGATATTGCTGGGGACACTGCTGTGGGAGGGAATTGGGGGGGGGGGGGCAGAGGACATTGCTGGGGGAGGGGACCAGAGGTCACTGTTATGGGGAAAGGGGGGCACAGGCACTGAGGAAGAGGCAAGTCCTCAAAACGCATCAGCCTATTGGATGTCTCCACTCCCTATTGCGGACTGTTACTCAGCGAGGTGTTGACCCAGCTGTTCTTTTATGACGTGCCTTGACTTAATTGTCGTTTGTGAGTACAACACCTACTTTATTATTAAACATTTTTTATTGTAATGCACTAGGCCTGTGCGCCATAGGGTGTTTGTTCTTTCCTCATTCAGTATATTTGGATTTCCCCGGTCTACTGAGGGCAGCAAGGTGTGCATATTCCAGCATATTCCAGGACATTCTCAATGTGGTTGTAGCCTGCATCGAGTCAATCCCCAAGCGCAGGAGCATTTGTGTTTACTGGTAAGGGTAGGGCCATCCCCATGGCAGTGTCCTCTACCATCCTTCACATCACCCCCCCCTTTTCCCATAGCAGTGACCTTTAGACCCCCTCCCCCCCATCAGTAAAGTCCTCTCCCCCCCCTCCCCTTTCCTCCCATTGACAGGTATTTAAACAATTTTAATTCTCAGTAAGTGCATGGGGATTGGGTTTTTTTTGCCCCCCCCTACCCTGGTGCCCTTATGCTGGCACCCAGCATATGGCTGCTTAGGCAGCTGCCTTAGGGCACCCGGGTAGGGGGGGGGGGGGACAGAAAAATCCCAATCCCCAGCCACTTGCTGGGAATTTAGATTTTTACATTACCTGCCTTTTGACTTTCCCCTTTATTGTCCTCCTTGGATCAAATTGTTAGCTTGAAACTAACTGATATTAATTGATGTAATTATTTATTGGTGATAGCACCTTGAGTTCAACCTACTGCGTGTGACATATTGGTTGCAGATCCCAGCCACTCAGATCTCACTGTGCTGTCACCATTACATGACGGTAATGACTTTTAAGAAATGTCTGTAATACACACTGCCACAACAGACAGGGATATTTCAGAGGTTTACAACATAGTAGCTCTTTTCGAAGAGACAAAGATTCTTTAAGTTTTGATCTAATGCATTAAAGAACATTTTAGTAATTTTAGAATTGTGCTGCGATGGGATTCATGATAGATCTCTTGTTGTCCATGTTTTTCTCATGATTGCTATCAGTAGTTTACAATGATCAAATAAAAGTGTTTATTCCACTTGGGCTGTTTAAAAACACTACCCAGTCTTAATGCTGATAGCATCAGTTTATTAATCCCTCAAGATGTGTTCATTAATGGCCACAGAGATGCATTCTTTGGGTTATGGTTTGGGAGGGGGTTCACCTACCAGCTATGCTGATGCTGCATCCTTTTGTTTCCTTGCTTGCGGACTTTAAACAACAAGGCTGCCCTGTGCTTGCAAACACAGTTTTGGGGCACTCGGATCTCATTGTCACATCTGGAACTGTGAAAATTTAGGTTTCAGCATTTCTTTGCTCTGACAGAAAACCACATCAATGGGTTTGTGAGCATCCAGATCAATTCTTCTGGAGTAAAAAGAATGCAAGTTGCTTATTTTTAAAAAAAGGTTACCAGCCCTCAAAATTGTGGCAAGGCCCCAAAAGATTACAAGTCTTTAGGAACCATCCAAGGCCTGACTTTCTACTTTTCCACCCTTAGTTAATTCAGCCCTGTGCTGTTGCTCTTCTTTTTCTGAGTAACCAAAATGGCATCTAACCATAGATATTTAGGTAGTAATACTACATGTGTCTCAATGGCTTGAGATCATTACAGCTGAGATCTCAATACAGCTAACAAAAAAAGTTGTTGAGTGCATGCTTTTCCAACTGTGAAAGAGGTGTGTATAGAATATAGGAGGTAGGTTGAGTTACTGATTTCATTCCTAGACGATAGATCTGTTGTTTTGCTTAGGGTAACGCATACAGTAGATTCATGGTACTCTGTAGTACACATTTAATGCAGTACACTTGATCATTTGAGTTGATTGTTAAATTAACAAGCAACCTAGGCCTGAGGCACATCTTTTGTCTTCCATTCGATATTTATTCTAAACCCCTGTGTATTCAGCTTGAATCCTGCAGTATTTATAATTGAAGCTTTGTGCACTGGCAAACTTCCCAAGAAACCACATATAAAACAGACCAATGTTTACAGGCTTTTGTCTATTTGCATTAAGCAAGTCTTGAACCCATGCATAGATTTGTGAATGGAGACTGCATGAACTACCCAAACAATAAATACTGTAATAGGTTGCAGTCTTAAATTGTTCCTCATGTGACTTCCATATAATTCGGAAGGACTCAGTAGGGCTAGTTTACACTTGCTTCAAAATGTGACATTGGACACGCTTTTTTAAAGCATTCTGAATGTCAACCAAAGCCCCTGTCACTAAATATAATGGTAAGCATACAGTCCTGTTTACATGTTGTGTTTGCTTTGCTTCGCCTTAAAAAAATTATAGCCCATGTTGCTTCAAGGCATCTCCAAAGCCTCCATAGAAGTCTGACAAACTCGCTAACAGCACCTGCAGCTTTTAAGAGGTGTATATATTCTGAAAGTGTCTGGTGGAGATGTCACATCTGGTGTGCATCGTGGAGCAGTAGAAATGTGAGTGGAGTCCGGACCAGAGCAGAGCAACTAGCAGATGGCACATGTGTGCAAAAAGGGAACGCTATGGCAGAAGGTGATTGGGGACCAGAGAGAGAGAGGAATGAGCGGCAGAGGATCAGCAGAGCTGGGGGACCGGAGCAGGAAATACTAGCACTGTCATACTTGGTGCGCAGCATGGAAACAATATAGAGGGAGGTGAATGGGGACCACAGAGCAAGGAGAGATATCAAACCAGAGGATCAGCAGAGCTGGGGATTACTACTAAGTGGAGGATCAGAAGATCTGGGGGTTACTCCAGACTGGGGGATCAGCAAAGCTGAGGGTTACTGCTGAGCGGGGGATCAGCAAAGCTAGGGGTACTGCTGAGTGGGGCATCAGCAGACCTGGGGGTATTACTGATCAGGGGATCTACTGAACAAGGGTACTAATAAGCTGGAGATCTGTTGAACGAGGGTAGTAATGAGCTGGGGATCTGATGAACAGGGGTACTAATGAGCTAGGATCTGATGAGCAATAGTACCAATGAGCTTGGGATCGGCTGAGTGGAGGTACTACTGAGCAGGGGTTCTATTGGGCCCCATTAAAACAAATCAAAAATCAACACGCACAAAGGGCATTTGCCAAGCTTCATTAAAGCTACAAAAAAAGCATAATAGGATCATCATCGAAGGATCACAGTAGCATCATAGCATCACAGATGCATCAAAAAAAGCATGTTGATGTAGTAGGTGCTTTAATGTGTGTTAAAGTCGAAGCAAGTGTAAATGAACCCTAACTGAGACGGGCTGTGATAGAGTAAGCCTGTCCTTGACACAGTACTCCATAAAGTTTAGGATGTGTTGCATAATTTAATCAAGGATAGATAACATCTTGGGGTCCCACCAGATATTCTTTAGAATGAATAACAAAAATGAAGATTATGAATTTGTTTACTGGGTAATTTTAATTGTGGAAAAGACAAAATTACAATATCGAAGTTTTCTAAATTGATCTCCACCCACTGTATCCTGAAATCAATGTTCATGTTTACAATTACTTAATTCCTACAGGGAACATTTCCTGCTCTGAATGCCAAGTCTTGTATTGCATCTGCTTAACATTCATTTTTATAGCAACACCACTTTATATTATGGTTTTTATAGGGGATTTGTTCTTTTTTCTTTTATTTTTTTTCTCGAAATGTTGGCATGTTTAGAAAATTAAAAACCTGATGACAAATTACATTTTGTGCCAGCTAGATCTATTGGAAACTACGCATTTGTGTATTTCTGAGCATAAATATCTGGAGAGGCTTAAATATATTTATGGTTCAAAATAAAGTGCAGTGCAACAAAGTAATACAAATATAAATGTGCAAAAATGCAATTAATTTAGATAATATATGATATAAATACAGTAATGAAAACTGTGAAAAATTAATGGATAAATGAGAATAAATAAATTCATTCACCGATTTTTTCTGTTTTAACCATTCGTTTTTCACAGATTTTATCACTGTATTTATGTCTTATATTATCTGAATTAATTGCATTTTTGCACATTTATATTTTTATTGCTGTGTTTTCCTGCACTTTATTATGTACTATACACTTGGAAGTAGGAACAAATGACAGTTGTTAGCAGCAACACACACATTTGTTGTTTATTTAGTATATTAGATTTATTGGCTAGTGCGGGGTTGTTTTTGGTGTGGATTTAATTTATGCATGTTCATTTTATATACATGTTGTAAGGCTTGTTTACAGCATACTGGCAGATGTACCAATCTGCCCCCTCTATAATATGGTGAAAAACATCTTTCTAGTTTCTGGAAAGCTTTTTTTTGGTAAAAAAAACAAGCTCTTTATTAAAAAAAGATAAACATACATCATATACAAATGAGCAATACAAGTAACGCCATACCTTGATGGATTCCTGACGATAGAAATATTTGTTTACATAGGAAACATAATCTTGGAGCAATGCTATACATAAAAATAAACAGGATATTATTACACATCTTTGGATTCATCCAATTTGCAGGTGGAGGGTTTCTCTAACCATCTATCCCAAATCTTATTGTATTTGGCAGGACATCTTCTGTGTGTGTAAATAACTTTTTTGTAGGGTAAGGTAAGATTAATGGCAGCAATCCAATGCTAAATTGTCAGAGGCAAAGCCCTAAGCCATACTCTCATCATTCTGGCAACAAAATGTGTTTCTTGAGGAAAAACATTCAAATGTTTATCGGTGTCCCAATTGGGAAGAAGTTCCAGGAGACATTGTTTTGGGCATAGGTTTAATGGGGAGCCCATCTGAACATGTAGAAACTGAACCACCTGAGACGAATAACCTTGAATACCGGGCAAGACCAGATGAGGTGATAAAAAGAACCATTAGAATCCCCACATATAGGACAGAAAGGGTCATATTAAGGCCAACCGAGTGGGAGTCAGATAGGCTCTGTATAGAGATTTCCTCCCATTCCTCCAGCACCCCTACATTTACCACCCACTTGGTTTTTAGTTGATAGACTAGGTCAACGCAGCCGGCCGAATTATAAAATGTGGATGTCAACTTTTTAGGGTCATTACCTAGACATACATCTAATAAATGAAGAGACTCAAGGGATGGAAGTGAGTCTCCAAATTGGGTTTCTAGTGCATGACGAAGCTGGACATAAGGGAAGAAACATGGAGTTGGGCAACAAAATTCAGCTTTGGGAACATGGAACAATTTAACGCCACTAGATGTAATCATGTGGGATAGATATATGACTCCCCTATTGATCCACAGCTCATAATCCGGAATGGTGAGTAGTTCTGGTAAATTGACATTACCCCAGAGAGGTGTGTGGGCCTGTTGGAATAGAACTCTTGTCTTATGAAGGGCCAATTCCCATATTCTACAGTGGTGATAAACCAAACCCTTGCGGCCACCCAAAAGGGTAGGATCGCGCGTAGCTCTTAGGAGGATCTGATAAGGATAGATCACCAGAAAGGAAACCAAAACCTCCTGCACTCAGAAACCCAGATCAGGCAAATTTTGACAGATTTTTATTGACCTGATAAATCCATCCAATATGGACAGTGCTGTGCAGTCCTTTTGGAAGGCTGGGGAAGCCCAAAGTGATATTAGAAAGTAAGAACAAAAGATGGCGCACCAGCCTTGCGTATTACCTCAACAACAATGTGTTTATTAGAATAAAACAGATGTCCGAGGTGCACGGCCAGTGACAGATCGTGCCGCTCTGCAGGAGCGCAATCTGTGCATGTGCGGGAGGACGCCATATTGGTGTCCACCCTGGAACGCTGATGACATTTGCTGCCCGCCATTCGGCCATAGGGCGGGCGGCAAATGGTTAAGAACCATGAAATTTGCTAAACAAAAGTTGGATGTCTGGGTTATCCTTCCATGAGCTGAAGCAAAAAGCATAGCTTTATCATACCACAAGCCGCTAATACAAAATTCAAAAAGAAAGCAATTAAAGTTTTTGGCTGGCAGAGTTAAAGTAGAATTCCAGCTCAAACCTAAATAGTCTTAAAAATATGCATTTCCCCCTCCTAACACCTATGCCAACTAACGTGTGTAAAAAAAAATTCTATTCTTACACTGTTTTCTTCCAACTCTGGTCCAAGAGATCCCCTGTGTCATCCAGCGGGCAAGGGAGAGGAGAGCGCCCTCGACAACAGCTGGGAATGCCTGGGAGCGGTGACATCACCCATAAGCTCCCATGTCCTAGCTGTTGTTGGCTCTCCCTCTTCTTCCCTGCTGCTGCTGGCTGACACAGGGGTGCCAGATCAAGTGAACGGACCAGAGTGGGCTGAGAATAGGCAATGCATTGATTCTCTTTAATGTATTGATGTAGTAAAAGTTGCTATAAGATGCAATAAGCATGTTCTTGTGACACTCATTATCAAATTTTTGTCTTTATGTCAGACTTACACATTAGTTACGTATTAAATCAATTATATATCATGTGTATTAGATTTATAATAAGTGCATTTACTGCTTTTATGACACATGCGGGCTGCCATTCATTCTAAATGGCACCCCCACACATTTCAGCCCGCAGCCTGATTGTGGGTACAGAAACCACAGGAAACCGCATGGTCAAAAAGACCATGCAGTTTTCCTGTGCCCATGTTTTAAAAAGATGCATGCTCCTTTTTTGTGTGGGTCACTTGCCTGACAAAGGGAGTCTGTGTGGCTCCGAAATATGACCACAGAACAAACCTTTGGACCTGTTTGAGAAATCCTTGGTGTGCCAGTGACATTTCTTCACATTTTTTTTTTCCGTAGTAAGCGTGGGCACAGCAGCCCATTCAAATGAATGGGCTACCTTGCCCAAGCAAGAGCTTGCCACATGGCCTGCAGAACTACTGTGAACCAAGCCAAAATGCTGATTTAGTGTCCTAAAAGTTCTAGCAAATTGTTTACTCATGAAAACAAAGAGCCTATATTAATTGCTGCAAATCCTGCCCAGAATGGCTATGATCATGTGACTTGGATTAATTTAGCATATGTTAATATACTGGCCTTGCCATAAATATATCAATGGTACTGCTTGCTGGATCAGTCTTTGCCATGACATAATTAGCATCCCCAAGAGTTCCTTATTTTCAGGTTTTGTATATTTAATTATGTAAATCTTTTTGCCCTGTAGTCATTTACTTTTCTAATGTAGATATCTTTAAGCTTTATAACTTTCTCTGAGAACCAATGCTCTTCATATGCTTAATTCATTTTATTGCCTATATCTGGACTCTTCAAGCATTTCTTTTGCCCTCTGTCCATTTTTTTTTTCAAATAAATGTCTATGTTTGCGTGTGTGTGTGTGCACGTGTATATGTCATGTAAATAGTTAATAGCAATATTACAAGTTTCTGTTTCTATTTCTGCTTTTTAAAGTAATTTATATACCAGATTACAAAAATACCTTTTTTTTTTTTTTCTTTTTTTGTTTGCATATTGGGAGAAATAAGAACAATTTAAAACTTGTCACATAGTAATTAACAGTGAATTCCAGTGCGCATAATATAATATAATGGTGCAGTCATCAGAACTAAATCACCTTTGTTTGCAGTTCCCCAAGGTGTGATTTAAAAATCTTTGGTTTGTAAATCCAAAGGAAGGGAACAACACAAGTGACATTTGCGCAGATGTCAGGAATGGACTGGCCAGCAATAGTGGGACTCAGCTGCCTTATGAGCTGCAGTACCGGGGCTGGCCAGCGGGTGCTCCCAGCAATCAGAGACTCAACCTTGCAGCCAGTCAAACACCTGGAACTAATTATACTGGTGTATTTAAGGGACATTCAGACCTGCAGACTCTGCCTTGGTGTTGTGTTTCTCTTGGGCCCTGTATCCTGTTCCTGCTCTCTGTTCCTGTCTGATTCTCTGCTGACCCTGCTCTGATCCCTGGCTTGTCTGACCATTCTCCTCTGCCTGACCCTCTGTACCACGCTGCCCGCTACCTGCTGAACCTGGCCTGTGACCCCGACCATTCTCCGCTTGCTCCCCCTGCACCTACCTGCCCGACTGATATTGACCCGGCCTGCCTGACGACGCTTGCATTGTATGTACTGTTATCTGTGGGTGGTTGGTTGGTTTGTTTGCACTGTGTTATGTTTTAGTATTGCACTGCGTTTATGTTTGTATTGTTAGTGTTAATAAATTACATTGTTTATAACATATCTGAAGTCTGCGTTTCCCTGCGTCAGTCACACACCTCTGGTCATACCCGGGAGCCCTGACAGCAGATCTGTTCTCAGGGTGGAGTGAATCCCTTTCTTTCTGAATAATCGCAATTATTTTCTACATAGTATGCTGGACAAACTGTATAATCTGTCTATGTGCCTGACTATTGGTAAAGGGATTTAAAATATGACAGTCATGAAAACGAGCTGCTATTGTCCACTTATCATGGGTTTCTGAAACTTGTATTGATACCACTATCTTATTTGGTTATTTTGACCTGCTTGCCTATCACTGTTTGCAACAAATCATCAATGACCTAATGTATATACCCCCTTTCCCCCCCAGGGGTGACAAAACCAGCCCAGGTGCCTGCTTTGTTTTGCCCTGACTATATGTGTGTATTGCAGAAAAGGGCACTTTAGATTAGCGGTGCACCGAAATGAAAATTCTGGTGCCAAAATCAAAAACGAAAATTCAAAATGCACTTGGCCGAAAACCAAAATCGAAATGCGCAGTTTTTAAAAATGAATATATATTTTTGGGAAAAAAATATACTTTGATTAAAAAAACAAAAAGAAACCCAATATATACCCCAATTTTTTTGTAAAATATGAAAGAGAATGTTACGGTGAGTAAATAGATACCAAACATGTCACGCTTTAAAATTGCGCACGTTCGTGGAATGGCATGAAACTGTGGTACTTAAAAATCTCCATGAGTGATGCTTTAAAAATTTCTACAGGTTAGCAATGTAAAGTTACAGAGGGGGGCTAGTGCTAGAATTATTGCTCTTGCTCTGATGTTTGTGGTGATGCCTCATGTGTGTGGTTTGAACACTGTTTACATATGTGGGCATGGCCAACGTATGTGTTCACCACACATGGGGACGGGGGCACTTTAAACTTTATTTTAAAAAAATTATTGAATGTTTTTTGGGTTTTTTTTTTTTTTGCACTGTCCCTTTAAAAAACATTTTAATCACTTTTATTCTTATCACAAGAAATGCATGCATCCCTTGTGATAGAAATAATTAGTGACAGGTCCTCTTTATGGAGAGATATGGGGTCAATAAGGCCCCAGATCTCTACTCTGCAATGTAAAGCATTGGATCAAACAAAAAGCATTGATCTAGTGCTTAAAGGAAAACAAAAAAGGCCAGAACAGGAAGTGACATCACTCTGGTCCTCCAACGGTATAGAGATGAGTGCCAGCCATCTTTCCTTCACTCATTTCTATGCCCAGCGCCGGGATCAATGGTTTCTCAGGTAAGGCGGCGGGTGGGCGACGGCAGGCGGTGAGGGGCAGGGTTTTTTTGGCACCTGCATCGGTGCTTTTTTTTTTATTTCCGCCAACAGCCTAAAGGGGTGTTTTCAAAATTTCGGTGCATCCCTACTTTAGATAATGTCCATTCTTTTTACCTCTGTTCTTTCAGTTTTTCCCATCTTTGCATTTTTATTAATTCACCCTCCATGGAGGTGGATAGGTGTGGTGAGCACTAAAATGCCATGAATAAATCTTACCTATGAAGAAAGATGATAGATATTAGATTTTGCCATTCCCTAATGGTTGTGAATGCTTTCCACAGTTGACAAATTTGGGAATCCTTTGCATATAGGACCATAGAATCAGAATGTCAGAGTTCCCCCCAGAGTTCCATGATCTATATAAAAGATGTTTGCCTCAAGTCTCATGCTATTATATTCATATGGAAACGTTCTTGTTGCAACAGCCAGTGGGATTCTACATTCATTATTCAAATAATATGTGATGTTTGACCCACAGCGTAAAAATAACCCCTTAGATTATCTTAGTTTCTGCAATTTTTTTATTTTATGATTTGCCTTTAATTTTGCGAGTAGTTGAGAATATGCACAAATTAAGCAGGTGATGTACTTACAGTCAAGTAGAATTAGGAGTTTGTGCCAGTGATTTGGGGAGAGGATATCCTGGTGAGTTGAAGACTCAACCCCAAATGACTGATGGAGTAGCCTGCTGGAGCCTATATTTAGTCATTTGTGCATTAGCTATAGAAACCGAGACAACCAGACTGTCAAGTCAGTCTGTTTCTTCTTTTTTCTGACATTACATTTTTATTGTTATAAGAAAGATAAAATAAAACAGCATACAATAAAATAGAAACCATTGAAGGGTTGACCTTTACTTATTATTAAAGATACAATTGACATTAGTAAACGTTCAAACAGGAAAAGGGAGATATAGAAAAATCCACACTATAACAAGATTATGTATATAAAAGGAGATTGGTTCCACTCTTTATATTAGTTGTTTAATCAGATAGATACTTGAGATCCCTACGTCATGGTGAAAAAACTTACATTTAAAACGGTTGTAAATGCTCAAGGTTTTTTACCTTCATGCATTCTATGGTTTCTTTGGCTTCTTCTGTGCAGCAGTGCCCCCAGCCCTCTCAATACTTACCTTGGCCCCATCGAAATCCTGAGATGTGCACAACAGCCTCGGCTGTCCCGGGTCTTTGCCTGCTCATTGGCTGAGACAGCAAGCGGGAGCCATTAGCTCCTGCTGCTGTCAATCACAGCCAGTCAGCCAATGAGTAGAGAGAGCTGTGGCTCCGTGTGTGAATGGACACATGGAGAAGCTGGTGCCCCCATAGCAACCCTGAGAAGAGGAGGATTCCGGCTGCTCTGTGTAAAATTACTACACAGAGCAGGTAAGTATAGACATGTTTGTTATTTAACAAAAAAAAAAGAACCTTTAGTATCGTTTTAATGATTTTTTGTATATATTGGTTGCCTTAAAATTGTGCTTAGAAATCATTTTGGATAGAGTAACGGAGGGTTATAACCCCTGCCAGTTTATTTGTTGTCATATGTCCAATAGGCAAATCAGGAAGTAAAAGGAAATCTCTGAAAATTAAAGTGCTACTAAACCCACAACAGTAAAATCAGTCTGTATATGCAGTAAAGCATGCTGGTTATACTCACTGTGGCACCTAAGGGTTTAACCCTCTGCATTGTGTAAAAACGAAGTTTGATCCTGACGTTTCTGATCCTCCCCTTCTTCCAGTTTCCCCCTCTTATCTCCTGATAAGACATATTGTGTGGAGTCAGTCTGCACATGCTCAGTTTGGTGTGTATTGCTAGAGATATTTTTTTTTCTTGGTAGAGTGCAAGTGATCAGCACAGGGCCAATCAGCACTGTCCAAACAGAGGTCAGGGGTCCTGCATCCTCCTAGAACAAAATTAAAACTCTTACAAACTTTAACCAGTGCTCTGCTGGACACTGATAGAGGGCACAAGATTGCTATAACTGCTGATGAGAAAAGGTATTTAGCAGTTTATAGTTACTAAAACAATTACACTTCCATGTTGTGTGTACTGTGGGACACCAGATATAGTGAATGCAGGGTTCGGGTTTTGTAACACTTTAAGGGAATTCCTTGGGGATCCCCAGGTCACCAGAACTAGTGTCCCCATTGGAAAATTTCTCTTCTATTGCTTTCCTGGAGACAGCCCAAAATTTGAGGTTTCCTTTACTTTCACTTTTGATAATGGTATACAGGACATATAGAGAGGGTGAATCTCCTTAACAGGGGCAGCGATTCCAAAAATAACCTGACTGGTGGTCGATTTATCTCAACTCTATCCAAAACTAAAAAAAAGTTTTGCCTTTAGTTGTACTTTAAGTTTTCCAAATATTTAAACACTTTTCAGGAAGGTTAATTTTACTGAGTCTGTTTTTCTTTGGTTTCTATGTTTTTTTTATTTATTGAAACCAAAAAGAAGCGGATGGGACAGACAATACTTTCCATAGTTTTGATATTACTTTAGTTTTATGTTTTTTTCAGCTGTCTAGAGTCAGCAGGATTAACTTGGTATTAATATCTGTACGTGGCTGTTTTATAATCTATATACAAAGATTTACTTTACACCAATAGGAATACAGTGTATTTTGGGCATAAGAATATGTTAATAGATATGTTCTAATCTTTTCCAGCATATTGGGTCAGATGCCTTGATGAGGGTGACCATTATCATCTTGATATAATTTTGTATGATATTTCTTGGGATTGTAAATGAGTTGTCAGATTTTATGTTCTACCAAGCAAAATCTGTTTGGCAGGTAATATGTATTGTGAGATTTCATCCCAAGAGTTTTTTAAGGACTCTGTCCACTTAGCAGAATGCTTTGTAGTTTTTTTTCCCCCACCTTTGTTTACCCAAACATTAAAAACACACAGTGTTCTGCCCACACAGGGGGTGTCTAGCATTGCAGTGAACACAAATGTGCAGTATTTCAGCCTCCTGACTCAGATTTGTCCATTACTCTTTGGACAGGTTCAGCCTACCTGCTTAACTGGATTCTTCAGTTCATCAGACTGGACCTCTTTCCTGCTAACATACAGACTGCTACTTGCTTGGCGCAGACACATTGGTCTGTTTGGAAATGTATTACCTCCCTGTCTACCTGTTTCTACACAATCTCCAACTCCCACACATTCGTCTGGCTTAGTGGCCTTTTTGTGTAGGGCATACTGACCAGGACATGTTCTCCCCACGTGTCAGGTTTCAAGCTGCTGTCACGGCACATAATGAACCAAAACATACTAGAGAATACTCTTTTTTTTTTTTGGGAAACACATACCTGACTCCAGTCAGTTTCACAACTGTCTTCACACACAGTTTCAGCTGCTTTGGTGTTAATGAAATTAACAACAGGTGCACTAGATGGGCAACAATGAGACAAGCCCCAAAACAGGAATGGTTTTACAGGTGTAGGCCACGGACATTTTTTTTCCCTACTCATCTTCTCTCTTTTTCAATAGTTTTGCATTTGGATAGGGTCAGTGTCACTGCTGGTAGCATGAGGCGATATCTGGACCCTACAGACGTTGCACAGGCAGTCCAACTTCTCCAGGATGGCACATCAATACGTGCCATTGCCAGAAGGTTTGGTGTGTCTCCCAGCACAGTCTCCAGAGCATAAAGGAGATTCCAGGAGACAGGCAGTTACTCTACAAGAGCTGGACAGGGCCATAGAAGGGCCTTAATCCATCAGTAGGACCATCATCTGCTCCTTTGTGCAAGGATAAGCACTGCCAGAGCCATACAAAATTACCTCCAGCAGGCCACTGGTGTGAATGTCTCTGACCAAACAATCAAAAACAGACTTCATGAGGGTGGACTAAGGGCCCAATGTCCTATAGTGGGCCCTGTGCTCACTGCCCAGCACCATAGAGCTTGATTGGCATTTGCCATTGAACACCAGAATTGGCAGGTCCACCACTGCTACCCTGTGCTTTTCACAAATAAGAGCAGGTTCACCCTGAGCACGTGTGACAGACGTGACAGGGCCTGGAGAAGCCGTGGAGAATGTTATGCTGCCTGTAACATAATTCAGCAAGGCCGTTTTGGTGGTAGGTCAGTGGTGGTCTGGGAAGGCATGTCCATGGAGGGACACACAGACCTTTTACAGGCTAGACAATGGCACCCTGACTGCCATTAGGTATCGGGATGAAATCATTGGACCCATTGTCAGACCCTATGCTGGTGCAGTGGGTCCTGGGTTCCTCCTGGTGCACGACAATGCCCGGGCTTATGTGGCGAGAGTATGCAGGCAGTTTCTAGAGGATGAAGCAATTGATAACATTGAATGGCCCCCACACTCACCTGAGTTGAGTTGCTGCAATGAAAGTTCAGCAAAATGGACTAGCCTGCTGCATCATTTTTTCACTTTGATTTTTGGGGTGTCTTTGAATTCCTCTGTAGGTTAATAATCTTCATTTCCATCAAAGGATGGGGCATCCTTACATTCCTAACACATTACCCAGTCCATATCAGTATAGATATCTAGCATGATATTTTTCCCCATTGAGATCTGATGGGTTTTTAAAGTGTTCCCTTTACCATGTGATAAGCTATGTCTAATCACAACTGATCACATGTAAACAGCCGTTCTGGCTATTGGCAGTCTTTTCCTCACACATTGTGTCTGTGTGAGGATGAAACCGCTGATACCCATCAAGACTGTCAGCACTTTTTTTACACTGATAATCAGGGCACTGATCATCAGTGCATCCCTATCAGTGCAGCTTATGAGTGCCTATCAGTGCTGCCTATCATTGCCTATCAGTAATTCCTATCAGTGCCACATATCAGGGCCCATCTGTGCAGCCTCGTCAATGCCCATTAGTGCCAATCAGTGCAGCCTTAGCAGTGCCCATTAATGCAGCTGATCAGTGCAGCCTTGTCAGCGCACATTGGTGAAGAAGAAAATTTACTTGAAAAATGATATAACCGAAATGAAAAGAAAGTTTTTTGTTTTGTTTTTTTCAAAATGTTTGGTCTTTTTGCATTTGTTTAGCAAAAAATGGAAGAAAAAAAACAGTGTTGATTAAATACCACCAAAAGAAAGCTTTATTTGTGTAAAAAGATACAAGTTTAATTTGGGTAGTGTTGCATGACCGCGCAATTGTAATTCATAGTGTGACAGCGCTGAAAGCTGAAAATGGGGTAAAAGTGCCCAATATTGAAGTGGTTAAAATGAGTAAATAATGTATTTAATGAAGTGGTAGGTGAAAATGTTGATATAGTATTTCCAAGCTTATTAATGGATTCCTACACTTTATCTCAGTCTATTTCAGTCATTTTAAGTACAGTTTTACATGCATTTCAAGTGATTTAAATTATTAACATTCAGTAGCTGCAATTTTCCTCTTAGTTACAGACCTGATGATTTGTGTTTGGACATAAGGAAAACAGACACTTGCTTATTTGTTTGATCTATTACTTATTTAGGTGTTTTCTACAAATGTGAGCATGTCCTTATCTAAAATGAGGGAGAATGTCACCTTTCTGTGATAACTTAAACTCCATAGAACAGAGGTTTTTGGGTTCCCACATTGTTACAGAAGGCATTACTTTGGGTACTGTTAGTAGCCACATCTACCTAAAGGTACTAGAACAATACAGTATGATAAATCATGTTTTATCCATGCCAAGTGAAATGCACATTACAGGCTCAAAATATTACATTTCTCCAAACCATATTTTTGAAAGCTAATACAGTGAAGGAAATAAGTATTTGATCCCCTGCTGATTTTGAATGTTTGCCCACTCACAAAGAAATGATCAGTCTAAAAATATAAAGATAGGTGTATTGTAACACCGAGAGACAGAATAGAATCAAAAAATTCAAAGAAATGCATGTCTAACAAATTATGCACTGATTTACATGTTCATGAGGGAAATAAGTATTTGATACCCTTCACAAAACATGACTTAGTACTTGATGGCAAATCCCTTGTTGGCAATGACAGAGGTCAGACGTTTCCTGTCGTTGGCCACCAGGTTTGCACACATCTCAGGAGGGATTTTGGCCCACTCCTCTTGGCAGATCCTCTTCAAGTCATTAAGGTTTGGTGGCTGACGTTTGGCAACTCAAACTTTCAGCTCCCTCCACATATTTGCGATTGGATGAAGGTGTGGAGACTGGCTAGGCCACTCCAGGACCCTAATGTGCTTCTTCTTTAGCCACTCCTTTGTTGCCTTGGCCATGTTTTTGGGTCATTGTCATGCTGGAGCATCCTTCCACAACCCATTTTCAATGCCCTGGCTGAGGGAAGAAGGTTCTCACCCAAGATTTGATGGTACATTGCCCCGTCCATCGTCCCTTTTGATGTGGTGCAGTTGTTCTGTCCCCTTAGCAGAAAAACACATCCAAAGCAGAATGTTTCCACCACCATGTTTGACAGTTGGGATGGTGTTCTTGGGGTCATAGGCAGCATTCCTCCTCCTCTAAACATGGCGAGTTGAGTTGATGCCAAAGAGCTCAATTTTGGTCTCATCTGACCACAGCACTTTCAACCAGTCCTCCTCTGCATCATTCAGATGTTCAGTGACAAACTTCAGACGGGCCTGGACATGTGCTTTCTTGAGCAGAGGGACCTTGCGGGCACTGCAGGATTTCAATCCTTGTCGGCGTAGTGTGTTACCAATTGATTTCTTGGTGACTGTGGTCCCAGCTGCCTGTAGATCATTGACAAGATCCTCACGTGTAGTTCTGGGATGATTCCTCACTGTTCTCATGATCATTGACACTCCACGAGGTGAGATCTTGTATGGTGCACCAGACCTAGGGAGACTGACAGTTGTTTTGTGTTTCTTCCATTTGCGAATGATTGCACCAGCTGTTGTCACATTCTTACCAAGCTGCTTGGCGATAGTTTGGAATCCCAGTCCAGCCTTGTGTAGGTCTACAATCTTGTCCCTAACATCCTTGGACAACTCTTTGGTCTTTGCCATAGTGGAGAGTAGGAATCTGATTGTTTGATTGCTCCTGTGGACAGGTGTCTTTTATACAGGTAACAAAATGAGATTAGCAGCACTCCCTTTAATAGACTGCTTTTAATCTAAGCTTGTTACCTGTATGAAAGACACCTGGTAGCCAGAAATCCTGTGAATGATAGGGGATGAAATACTTATTTCCCTCATGAACATACAAATCAGTGCATCATTTGTTAGACATGCATTTCTTTTGAATTTTTTTGTCGCTATTCTGTCTCTGTGTTACAATACACCTACCATTCAATTTTTAGACTGATCATTTCTTTGTGAGTGGGCAAACATTCAAAATCAGCAGGGGATCAAATATTTATTTCCTTCACTGTAACAAATGTTGTTGGTATGTGTGCAAATGTCTACAAAATCTCTATTTTTAGTTTAGGCCAGGTTCACACCTGTGCTTTTTTGTAATGCATTTTACAGGAACACAGTGCATGCCATTTATCATGATTTCCTATGGATCACGTTCACATCTATGTGTTTTTTGCAGGTGCGTTCTTTGGAAAGGGTCAGGGACTTCTTTTACTACAACAGTTTGCGTTTTTAGTCCAATAGACTTCAATGGAACCACATATAAAACACAAGTGTTGCATTTTGCGTATGTTTACGTGTTTTTGATGTGTTTTGTGTTTTTAATCTGCCCAACCACAAGTTGGCCAAAAAAACAAAATTTAAACAATAAAAATGCAAAACGTGTCAAAAAAGCTTTAAAAACGCATCTGCAAAAATGCAAAGTACAACTCAAAAGGCACTGCAGTAACGGATCAAACGCAAACTGCATAGGTGTGAACCTAGCCACACAAAATACACTCAAAAATTTGATGAAAAGCATAAAATTGTGCCATGTTAATACAGTATATAACAGATCAACCTAGGGTTAAAATTTTGAGCACCTGCTAAATGGCAGAAAATGAAAACCGTTCATATCTGTAAATAGGTGAATGGTTTAAAACCTTTACTGTTCATCAATTTAAACAAAAATATAAACCTTAAAAGTAGTCTTATGTCACTAGCATTTGTAGAGATACCTTAACTGTACACTCAAGAGCCACTTTATTAGGTACACCTGTTCAATTGCTTGTTGAAGACCACTTGCTGAAGTTCAAACCGAGCATCAGAATGGGGAAGAAAGGGGATTTAAGTGACTTTGAACGTGGAATGGTTGTTGGTGCCAGACGGGCTGGTCTGAGTATTTCAAAAATTGCTGATCCACTGGGATTTTCACACACAACCATCTCTAGGGTTTACGGAGAATGGTCCAAAAAAAAGAAAATATCCAGTGAGTGGCAGTTGATGATGAAATGTGGATGATGTATGGATAAAAATGCCTTGTTGATGTCAGAGGAGAATAGCCAGACTGGTTCTAGATGACAAAAAGGCAACAGTAATTTAAATAGCCACTCGTTAAAACAATGGTATGCAAAATACTAACTCTGAACGCACAACACGTCGAACCTTGAAGCAGATGGGCTACAGCAGCAGAAGACCACACCAGGTGCCAATCCTGTCAGCTAAGAACAGGAAATGGAGGCTAGATTTTGCATAGGCTCACCAAAATGGGACAATAGAAGATTGTAAAAACATTGCCTAGTCTGATGAGTCTCGATTTCATCTGGGACATTCAGATGGTAGGGTCAGAATTTGGCATAAATAACATGAAAGCATGGATCCATCTTGCCTTGTATCAACAGTTCAGGCTGGTGGTGTAATGATGTAGGTGATATTTTCTTGGCACACTTTGGGCTCCTTAGTACCACTTGAGCATTGTTTAAATGCCACAGCCTACCTGAGTATTGTTACTGACCATTTCCAACCCTTTATGACTACAGTGTATGCATCTTCTGATGGCTACTTCCAGCAGGATAATGCACCATGTCATAATGCTCAAAGCATATCATATTGGTTTCTTGAACATGACAATGAGTTCACTGTACGCCAATGGCCTCCACAGTCACCAGATCTCAATCCAATAGAGCACCTTTGGGATTTGGTGGAACGGGAGAGTCGCATCATAGATGTGCAGCTGACAAATCTGCAGCAACTGCCTAAAGCCATCATGTCAATATGGACCAAAATCTCAGAGGAAGGTTTCCCTCACCTTGTTAATCTATGCTACGGATTATTAAGGCAGTTCTAAATCCAAAAGGGGGTCCAACCTGGTACTAGTAAGGTGTACCTAATAAATTGGCCTGTAAGTGTATGATGCTGGTAAGGTAGGTTTGTGGGCTTCAACAACATAGATATGTACATGTTGTGTTTGTATGCATGATTTTTTTAATTTGTTTGTGTACTTTTAATCCCTGTACATTTCTTACTGGTTAGAAATTCACCAATATGCTAGAAAGAGAAGCTTGTGACTGCTGTAAGTTGTCATGATATCGCAAATGGGTCTTTGACAACCAAAAGGTTGAAGAAATGGCTTGTTGACAATTGGGACTCTTAACCACTTCCCGTCCGACCCATGTTTATAAACAGCCGGACGGGAGCAGTGCAGGAGCGGGTGGCCATTTATAAACTGCCTCCCCGCCCCCTGCTTGTGTGCGCTTTCTGGGAGCACGCAGCACCGCGATTTGGTGCCCGCTGTGTCCTCTGTGTGAGGTCCTGATCATGTGATCACTGATTGGCCAATCAGTGATCACATGAAGAGTAGTAAGCAAGATGTCACTTCTGACATTGTTGCTTACTACATGTGAAATCTGTGAATGATCACAGAGGTCACATGGTACAAGGCTATTCCCAACAGCCTTGTACCATGTGACAAGCTGTGACCAATCACAGCTCACAGTATTTCTCAATGGCTGCAAGAATGCAGCCAGAGAGGAGGAGAAATTATTGCTTTTACAGCCGTTATGGGTGTAACAGCATTCCGTGTAAAAAAAAAAAAAAAAAAAAATCTTCATAACCCCCCCACAAGCTGTACAGGGTGACAGTATGTTAAAAAAAACAAAAAACAAATTATATAAAAAAAAATAAAAATGTAAAAAGAATTTAGAAAAAAAATTTTTGGTTATAAACTAATTTGGGTTATTTTTTTTTTTACTAAAAAGATAACTGAATAAATTTTGGCCAAGATTTATGCAGAAAGATTATTTATTTGCAAAATTTTATAAGAAAAACACCTTTTTTCAAAATTTTTGGACTTTTTCATTTATATAGCAAAAAAAATTTAAATCCCAGTGGCGAATAAATACCACCAAAATAAAGTTTTATCTGTCTCAAAAACATGCTAAAAAATTCATATGGGTACAGTGTTGCATGACTGCGCAATTGTCATTCTAAGTGTGATAGCACTGAAAGCTGAAAATTGGCCTGGACTGGAAGGGGGTAAATGTGTCCGGACTTGAAGTGGTTAAAAACCCCAGTTTAGATAGTGGGAGCAATGTCCACAATTATGTTTATTTGTTTTTTATTTTTTTTCAGGTACTATGTATTTACACCCTGTTCCAAATTATTATGCAAATGATATTTTTATCGTTTACCTAAATAATTGATGTAAATAACAGTCAGCATAATTCTCATGTTATCAACTATTAGGAGTACAATTCACATTTTATTGAACAAACCTCCTAATGATAACAGTATTTTTGTTAAACATAAAAACTTCCAATGCACTGTTCCAAATTATTACGCACAGTAAGTTTCAAAACACTTTATAGGTTGTAAAGAACTGAAAATTGTCATTTGTTGTGTTTGCAGCATATTTACTGAAATCAAAAGCTATTTCAATCAAACTTTTAACAACATTTTAACTTTTTAAACATTTTAACAGGTCACGTTACATTGTAACATAGGGCCCCTTATTTGATAGCAGCTTCACAAGTCTTGCATCCATTGAACTTGTGAGTTTTTGGACAGTGTTTGCAAGATGTCAGAATAGGCTCCCCGAGCTGCTGTTTGGATGTAAACTTCCTCCCACCCTCAGAGATCTTTTGCTTGAGGATGCTCCAAAGGTTCTCAATAGGATTGAGGTCAGGGGAGGATGGAGGCCACACCATGACTTTCTCTCCTTTTATCCCCATAGCAGCCATTGATGCAGAGGTATTCTTTGCAGCATGAGATGGTGCATTGTCATGCATGAAGATGATTTTATTACGGAAAGCATAGTTCTTCCTTCTGTACCAGGGAAGAAAGTGGTCAGTCATAAACTCCACATACTTTGCAGAGGTCATCTTTACACCTTCGGGGGCTCTAAAGGGGCCGACCAGCTCTGTTCCCATGATTCCGGCCCAAAACATGACTCCACCACCGCCTTGCTCACGTCGCAGCCTTGTTGGAACAGGGTGGCCGTTCACCAACCATCCACTACTCTATCCATCTGGACCATCCAGGATTGCACGGCACTCATCAGTGAACAGGACTGTTTGAAAATTAGTCTTCATGTATTTTTCTGCCCAATGCAGCCGTTTCTGCTTGTTAGCATTGGTTAGTGGTGGCCGAATAGAAGGTTTATGCACAGTTGCAAGACTCTGGAGGACTCTACACCTTGATGTCCGTGGGACTCCAGAGGCACCAGCAGCTTCAAATATCTGTTTGCTGCTATGTAATGGTATTTTAGCAGCTGCTCTCTTGATCCGATGCATGGATCTGGCAGAAATCTTCCTCAATGTGCCTTTATCTGCACGAACCCGTCTGTGCTCTGAATCAGCCACAAATCTCTTAATAGTGCGATGATCACGCTTAGGTTTTCATGAAATATCTAATGTTTTCATACCTCGTCCAAGGCATTGAACTATTTCACTCTTTTCGGCAGCAGAGAGATCCTTTTTCTTCCCCATATTGCTTGAAAATGGTGCTCTGCTTAATAATGTGGAACACCCTCCTTTAGTAGTTTTTCCTTAAATTGGGCTCACCTGCCAATCTAATTATCACAGGTGTCCGAGATTGTTTTCAGTGATCAAAAGAGCCCTGACACACAATGCCATCCATGAGTTAAACTGAAAAACAAAATATTTCATCTTTGTGACACTTAAATAGAATTTGCATAATAATTTGGAACGCGGTGTATATATATTGTAAATTCACACCAATCCCTACCCTTCATGGGGCGTACAATCTAAGGTCCCTACCTTGCATTCATACACATGTTAGGCCAATTTAGACAGGATCCAATTAACCTACCAGCATGTCTTTGGAGTGTGGGAGGAAACCAGAATACCCGGAGGAAACCCACGCAGGCACAGGGAGAACATGCAAGCTCAAGGAAGGTGGTGCCGTGGCTGGAATTTGAACTAACGACCCTAGTACTGCCAGGCAGAAGTGCTATTTAGCCACTGTGCTGCCCATTATATAATTTTTCATCAACAGTATGTGTGGATAATGTTCTTAAAAAGACGTACATTTTACATTCAGAGGGAAATGATTGGAAATAGCAGTGCTGGCATAAGAGACTAGCCTGATGGATTGAAGACTCAAAACTAACAGACAGCCGAAGCAGCCGGCAAGTGTTGCATTATAAAGCCTTGGATCCCATGGCAACCAGATTGCAATATCAGTGTATGTCAGACTGTGTCAGGTTATGTCAGTCATTGTCAATCAAATGTATTCCATTGGATGAAGCACCCTTAACCAGGAAATGGGGATGCATGGCTTTTCATGCAGTGGGCTTTATTTAAAGCTATAATCCAGGCAACACAGTTAAGATATATCTCAAGCAACTGTTTTACGAAAAGATCCCTCCAGTCCTGAGATTTGTATAACCTTGCCAGGTAGCAGAGCCAAGTCAGTGTCCTGAAATGTATTTACTGCAATTCAGCAAGGTTGGCTCCTTGCCCCGAGCTGATGACCTCATCCCTCCTGCAGTTTTCTATTTCCTCCTTTCAGCATGTTGCTTGTACACTGAACAGATCTCATTGATCCTTTGTACTGCCCCACCCACTCCCTTTTTTATCATAGCAACACTCCTACTTTTATTCTTCCCTACTTATACTATTAACCTCTTCAATACCGTGCAATTTTACACCTTCCTGCCCAGGCCATTTTTCAGGTTTCAGCGCTCTCACACTTTGAATGACAATTGCGCGGTCATACAACACTGTACCCAAACTAAAATTTTATCATTTTCTTCACACAACTAGAGCTTTCTTTTGGTGGTATTTAATCATCGCTAGGGTTTTTATTTTTTGCTAAAATAACAAAAAAAAAACAGAAAATTTTGAAAAAAATATCTGTTATAAAGGTTTGCAAATAAATAATTGTTCTTCATAAATTTAGGCCAAGATGTATTCTGCTACATGTCTTTGGTGAAAATAACCCAAATTAGGATGTATTATTTAGCTTGTAGGAAAGTTATAGAGTTCACAAACTATGGTATAGATCTGAATATTGATCAATCCTGAAGTACTGACGGCCAATCTAATTTCTTGAGGTCCAAGAATGTCAGAACAGTACAGATATCCCCCAAATGACCCCTTTTTGTAAAGTAGACAGTCCGACGTACTTCATAATAGGAATGGCGAGTTTTTTTAAGTTGTATTTTTTTTGTCATGTTTTCGGAAAATGAAAAAATAAAAAAAATTATTTTCACTATTTTTTTTACATGCTGTCACCAGTGCAGTACAGAGTCATCATATAACTGGCATGGCGATCAGGGACACTGACTGGTGACAGTATGAAAAAAATTTATTTTTTTCATTTTTTTTTTATTAATTTTTTATTACATTTTTTTCTCTTTTTTAAGATTTTTTTTCATATTTCACTATGACCAAAGTAGTACAATGTTACCATAGTAACATTGTACTACTTTGGGGAAGTGATCAATATTTTTTTTTTTTGTTTTACACAATTTGCTTATAGCAAAAAATTACTTTGCTATAAGCAAGCATTTACCTGAATGACATCGATTCATTCAAGGTATTTTTTTTTTGTGCTAGGCTGTGATTTTGCTGCGGCTAATCACATGACACAGCTGGGCTGTGATTGGCCCAGCTTGTACATGTGATCGCTGTGACCATTCACAGCTAGACACACTAGTATACAATGGATGGCATGAATGAAGCCATCCATTGTATACAACTGTCATGTGATTGGTCACAGCAGGTCACATGGTACCGGCAACGGGGCCGGTACTCAGATCTGTCATCGGCCGTGTCCGAGGTACACGGCCGGGGACAGATCGCGCCGCTGCGCGGTTCTGCAGGCACCCAAACTGCGCATGCCGAAAGGACACCATATGGCGTCCACCCAAAAAGGTAAGGGTTTTCGCCAGCCACCATTCGGCCATGGGCCGGGCGAAAAGAGGTTAAAGTAAACCAGCAAGTAAAAGAAAGCATCTCAAAAGAAAATAATTTAGACAAAATCGGTTCAAGCTATTATAATAGGTGCGCATGAACTTAAATTAATTTCAACAGCAATACATATACAGGAAGTGAAAAATATATTCAGAGTCCAGTGATATAAATTTATTCAATGTGCATCTAGTTAATGAAAAAGCACAAAGGTTCCAACAAGATGGAAAGCAACAAATGTCCCAATATAATGGAATATAACACCATCCTCCGATGAAGTGAATAAATCTTGAAGAGACAACCAGACACCTTCTGCCCTCCACCACAAATAGGAATGGCCTCTTACCAAGTGGTATTGATCCTTTTAAAAGAGATCATGCGATAATGTTAATAACAAGCTTCTAGACATACACCATTGTTCACAACAAAATTGCCCACTTGTACACTTCCCCGACTCCAAAGGTCAGCATACCAGGCAGAATAGCAACATCATTCATAAGAAAGAACAGAGGCCTCACATAGTAAAAAAAACAAACAAACCGCTATAACATTTTTTTTAAAATTGAGACAGGTACTTACAGTGGTAGATAAACAAACAGCAGATAAAAACTCCTCAACACCATCGACTCGGCAGGCATGATGACATCATCAGACAAGCCCCACCTGACGCGTTACAGCATTGTCAGTGGAATAGTAGGCAATATTGCCGTAAACAATGGTGGATGCTTAGAAGCCTGTTATCTACATGCTTGCATGATCTCTCTTAAAGGGATCAATACCGTCTGGTAAGAGACCATTCTTATATGTGGTGGAGAGCACCAGGTGTCTGGCTGTCTCTTCAAGATTTATTCACTTCACTGGTGGATGGTGTTATATTCCTTTGTATTGGGACATTTGTTGTTTTCCATTAACTAGATGCAAGCTGAAGAAATGTATATCACTGGACTCTGAATATATTTTCACTTTCTGTATATGTATTGCTTAATGCTTATGTGTATATAGATTATTTTGACATCTTGTATTCGGATGGTTAGTGGGTGCAGCTCAGCACACATATTTCCACACTAAGCGCAAAATTATTTTTAGTTTTTTTTAGTTAAAGAAAAAATCCCTAAACAGGTGCAGTTGATGCAGTAATGTCTCTGGTGAATCATTGCAGATCACCTATAGCTTTGTCAAGATGTCCCCATCTTTTTTTATGTAAGCCCTAGTGTTTTGAACTGATGGGTATGGTAGTAACAGGTACATGTCCAGATACCATCAGACAACTAAAGAGAGAAATAGGATATTTATATTTATTGTAATATGTGTATGTTTGGAATTGGATGGTTAGTGTGTTAGGAATCCAAAAGATCCTAAGTAATAATGACAGCCCATAATGCTTTCATATAAGTAGGGTCTCCGGGTAAGGGTTTGCAAACTGCAGGATCAGCAAGCTAGTTTTGTATCTCTGTGGCATATGTCGAGGAGTCCATTGCCACCAATAAACCCTTTAGTCTGCTAGCTTGAAAATCAAATCCAATCTTTTACTTAAAGCGGACCTAGAGGCAAGAATACTTACCTGTGCTCCAACAGTTTGACACCTGCAAGGTTCCTTGGTGGTGCCAGCATCTTCACCACAGCTGCTTTTGGCTGCCAGTCTTTGTCCATCTTGATTGGCCGGTGCAGAAGGACTGAACTGAAGATGACAAATAAAGGCACTCACAAGAAAATTAGACCCAAATGAATTCTATTCACCACCTGTTTACTGTTCCGTTCAGCTCATATAGCAAACACATTTTTAGGTTCATAAAAAATCAAGGCATATACTAATATATTTGAATTTCATCAGATGTTGATTCAAGCCTTTAAACCTAATTGTTGCTCATGTGATGTGATCTGAATTCTGTACACAAGTGGTGTTGCAGAAACAAACATTTTTTTGAACAAAAAGGAGGATCCTTCGCCGACTTGGGGCGTGCTCTCATTGAAAGGAAAGAGATGGCGATCATGTTGAGTTAAAAAAGGAGGTGTGGTACATTTATATATTGCCATCACTACACCCAAAAGAACAACATAAAGATAATAATCTTTATTTTAACATGTACATTTTGTCTTATTAGAGTTATGAAAATGATTTGTTTATTTTTTTAGATCTGCAAAAAATTCTTGAGCGATTGTTGAGTTGTAAACATTCTATAATTGATACGTTATTTTTGTTTTCTGACATACCTGTTTCTTTATTTTTGTGGTGATGATGGTTTAAATATGTCATTTATTTGTATATACTGTGGATATAAAAAGTCTACACACCCCTGTTAAAATTTCAGGTTTCTGTGATGTAAAAAAATGAGACAAAAGATAAATCATTTCAGAACCTTTTCCACCTTTTAATGTAACCCATAAACTGTACAACTCAGTTGAACAACAAACTGAAACCTTTTAGGTGGAGGGAAGTAGAAATAAAAAATGAGAATAATATGGTTGCATAAGTGTGCACACCCTTAAACTAATACTTTTTTGAAGCACTTTTTGATTTTATTATTTTTATTTATGATGGGGTCTATCTGACTGTTATTTCTACTCTTAAAGATAGGAAATTGTATGGTGGTGGTTTTACTAATAGTCAGTGAGATGTATATTGCCCTTTCTCCAATCTGGGCTAGAGCAGCATTTGGCCTTGAGTATCTTTACGGGCCAAATCCCTTTCAGAGACTGCTGGTCACTCATTACCTGGTAAAAACCCTTGTTCAGGGCTTGGCCCATATTGCTCCCTCTGTTCATACACCTTTCTCATGTTGAGATTTTAATTTTGTTCTGCTGGTTTTACCGAAGCCTTCCTCTGAACCTATTTGTGATATTCCCTTGCCTAACCTTTACCTTTTGTAAGATTTTTTTCTTGTTGCTAATATCAGCAATATGGGTCTCGGAATTCGTGGTCTGTAAAGATCCCTTGCTTGTTCTTCATAAATATAAGATGGATCTGAGGCTCTGAATCTTGTTTCTTCCTAAAGTGGTTTCCTCCTTCCACCTTAATCAGGATATTGTCCCACCTTCTCTTTTTCCTGGTCCACAGCACAACAGAGAGATTTCTCTACATTTTTTGGATATAGAAAGCGCAGTGTGAATTTATCTCTGCGTCTGTCCAAACCTCAGATTTTCTGTTTGTCCTGCCTGCGGGCTCTTGCAAAGGCTGTTTTTCATCTCTGGACAACTTAGGTAGGTTATTGCCAAGGCTTACATCTTAAGGAATAGGAATACTTTTTTTTCTGTTAAAGCTCACACAACTTGTTTAGTCTATGCCTCTTGGGCTTTTCAGCACTAGGTATCTGTTTCTCAGGTCTTTTGTTCACAAGTTCACGACATTAGAACTGAACCATGCCAATCTCCTGTGATCCCACAGACTAATAATACTGAAATGAAAGGAGAACATTCCTAATTATTCATTAACTAATTAGTAGATGCCCTGTAAAGCTGTGGAGATGGCATATCTATTTTAACTATATATTTTTGTAGGAATTCCATCTTCATGGTAAAGTGTATATAAAATAATTAGCATACCTCACTTGACAGTGTAGGAGTGGTTCTGTAGTTTGTGAGTGTTTCAGTACCATGGACAGTACTTTACAAAGTCATTTTAACTAAAAGTGCATTGCATTGGTAGTAAAACACAAGTGACATTGTAGGTTTTGCATTTCACTGGTCTTTGCACCTAAAGTCAAAAGGAACAAACATTTATTGTATGGGTTTCACAGTCAATGATTATGAATTGTAGTGTTTGACATTAGGTAAGAGTGTTGTTTGTCAGTCTTTGAAAAGGAGACATCCAAGTACAAGCTGTCTAGAGCAGTGTGGTTTAGTACTGCTCAACTCCATTTTTTTAAAATGTTTATCAGGTTTCATTTTTTTCAGGCGTATTTTACAGACGCAGAGTTGTACATATGGTAATTAGTATTCTTAAATAAAATTCATGGTTCACCTGAATCAGTGCCTTAATTATCAAACCACATAATTATTTTTTGTAAACAAACAACCTTTCTGTGCCATGAATAAAAAAATGCTTCTCCTAAACTATCTCATGTGACCCAGAGCTAGACACCCTAGATCACATGGTCTGTGGCTGCCTAGAGTTTCTTGTGGATTTTATACCATTTGAGACAGTCAGATAAAAGATCAGAAAAGAAGAACCAGGTAGCAGAGCCTGATTAGGTCTATATCTGTGTTTCATTTTATGATTGTTATTGTAAATATTACATTTTCTGTTGTTCCACCCTGATGACCAAAGTCAAAGAGGTTCTTCAATCTAGGAAAAAAAAAATTAAAAATTTTAATAAAAGGACACTTACCTGCCTAGGATCGAACACCATCCTCCCCCAGGCTAGATCTTCACTAGTCTTTTGGTTCCCGGCGCTGACATCATTAGTGTGGAAATCCGACTGTGACAACTTGTGGCTTCACAGCTGGCTTCCTGCTGCGCATCGCTAGCCATGCTGATGTGTCCCCCCCCATACAAATTACATGCTACATTTGGTAGAGGAGGAATTAAAGTGGAACTTCCCCTTTTGGGAGAAGGTCTGCTTTAAATACAGATTTTTAGTACAATCGCAGGCATGCAAAAAGATATTACCCCGATGGGCATGTAGTTGGCATTATAAAGCCTGACAAAAATTTAAACAAGAATACCCTAATAATGAATTCAGGTATGTTGAAGCACCCAGTCCTTGTTAAAGTAAGTGTGTCAGCCTCCCTAAGAGCTGGCTCCACAAAGTACATACTGATATCTTTATTAAGCTGGCAGAAACAATTGAGTACTGTCCGTGATACTTTTTTTATTTTCACTAACATACAATTTTGAGGACAAGCTTTCAGGGAGTGTCCCCTTCTTCAGGTCTAAGCAGTACTGATCACAAAGTTTTAGCAGAATGTTAGAAGAGAAGTAAGGGATGGAAAAAAAAAGAAAAGAGAACAGAGATAAGACACAGCAAAAGCAAAGTTTGGGGGGGGGGGGGGGGGGGGGAAGACAACACTCACAGAGGCAGTCATGCTTGAGCTGATAGTCATAAAACTGTTGGATAATGATTGAGGAATCCCATGTCCAAATTCAGGCTGTTATCTCTTGTGTCAAATAGAATTATCATTCTTAGTTCAAAAGTTTTTCTTTCCTGAATGGATTTGAAATTTCCTTTAAGATCAGTACTGCTTGGACCTGAAGAAGGGGACATTCCCTGAAAGCTTGTCCTCAAAATTGTATGTTAGTGCAAATAAAAAAGTATCACTGACAGTACTCAATTGTTTCTGTCGCAAATGCACTAATACGGCTACAATCACCTCAAGCAAAATGGAAGATACTTTATTAAGCTGGAAAATGCTCTTCCATGTGAGTTTCTTGTTTAGTTTGAAGCCCAACACTAGGTACAGCTGTTTTTGTATATTTTTTACAACTTCTTGATTGACAAAGCTGAATGAGGAGGGCAGAGGTACAACACTAGAACTGGTGTCATTCATTTATTATATTATGTATGAATATTATATAGCACTGGCTATGCTGCACTTTACATATACCTATATTGTGCATTCACATCAGTCCTTGCCCTCAAGGAGCTAACTATCTAAGGTCCCTAACTCACATTCATACATACACATACTAGGGCGAATTTAGACAGAAGCCAAGTAACCTACCAGTATGTCTTTGGAGTGTGGAAGGAAACCGGAATACCCAGAGGAAACATGCAAGCTCTGTGCAGGTAGGTTAGAACCAACCACCATAGTGCTGTTAGGCAAAAGTGCTAACCACTTAGCCACTGTGCTATCCCACCAGTTTTGATAAAGCAAGGAGCCTCAATTGTGTCTCTTTGTTGTACATATTGAAATAACTCAACGGTACTGAGGGAGCTCCTAAAGTAGTAAGAACAATTAGGCTTCATGTACACGTGCTCTCAAAAATGCAGGTTTTACAGGTATTTGGTGCTTCTTTTTTTTTTGCCTCTAAACACCCTTCTGTGTTAACCTATGTGTCTATGCACACATAGGCATTTACAGTTTTGAGGCAGGGGCATTTAAAGACAGGAAAAAAAAAATCAAACGCATGTAAAACAGGCATAAACACGCATTAACACTAGGTGCATTTGTACGTTAATACATTCTAATGGGTAATTAATATTCTGGCCAATAGAACGCATTGATGCTAAACACGTGAACACGCATAAACACACATGCAAATCATGAATTTTACCACATTATGTTCTGCTGCTTTTCACGTGTAAGTAGAAAGAGCATCTAAAAGAAGAGCATGTGCATGTAGCCTAAGAGTGTTAGTGGGACTATTAAAAATAAAAATGCATACTGGAAGATGGTCCATCATATTCTTCAACGTCTGTTTGATGTGTATTTCCCCTTTCGTCCTAAAGTCTTTTGTCTTTTTTATTAGGTCTGCTCCCATAAGATCTCTAAAACTGCTAAAAAAAAAAACCAACATGCCATATCCTTACATCGACGTGGTGCTTGTTAGTACTTCATTGGAAAAAACCCTGCCTTCCTCTGTAGATTTATATGCTAGAATTAAAGATGTAGAACCTATGGAATCTCTTACAGCATGTCTTATAAATAAGATGGAAAGACATAATAAGGTTTGGGAGCTTTGGAATTTACAGGAGGATCCCCCATCTTGAGACTTTTGCTCTTCCCTTTTTGCCCCCCCTCCCCCCTTTCTTTTTTTCTGTGGCCTGAGCGCTCAAAACTGGGAGCCCATGAGAATGGTGAGAAATGGTTTTTCTTTTCTCTTTCTTCTACCCAACCCAGGTCTCTTTCTAATTCTTTGTTTTCTTTTGATATTATTTTGTGAAGCATTCCAGATGGAGATGAATACTAGTTCACAGCACCAGCTGATACGTAATTGCATGGTTTAAGTGATATATGTGGATCGACATCTATGGTATAGGATCCAGGGCTGTTTCTTTATTTGCAATAATCCATGATATACTACTCTCTTGCTCTGATTGTGCAAATAAAGTTCTAATGTGACATGCCATTGTTTTTTTCTTTCTGGTCTTATTTCACCATTTGTCAACCCTGTTGAATGCTCTGCGAAGTGGTCAATGTTTGCTCAGTCAAAAAAATAAATACAAATTGTTAATTCTAAAAAATGAAAAAGCTGTGCCTGGATTTGTGCCTTAATTTTACTACTATCTGTCATAGATAGTCAAACCAAAAATTCAAAGGGAAACAATGTCTGTATCAACATTATATTTCTAGTAACTGCTGGTCTGTCTGTCTGTCATTTATTGAGAAGTTTAATTGCCTCCCTTGTACTTTGTATTAACCGACCAGGAACATAATTTAAGCAATTTTGTAAATAGTCATTACCCTCTGATAATCCTCTACAGGGTACTATTGTACATTAAATGACCCTGTAATTTTAAAAATACCCATTATTTGCACAGATCAAAAGCCGCATAAATTTAACTTGCGTTTGTACCTTTCTCTGTTACTTACACCAATCAGCTATAACCTTATGACCACTGACAGGTAAAGTGAATAAAACTGATTATTGCACTACAATGGCATCTGAAAGTGAGATATATTAGGCAGCAAGTGAGCATGTTCACATATATATATTGTACATTCACATCAGTCCCTAACCCTCAAAGGGTGTACAATCTAAGGTCCCTAACCTACATTCATACACATACTAGTGCCAATTTAAACAGGATCCAATTAACCTAACAGCATGTCTTTGGACTGTGGGAGGAAGCGGAAGTACCCGGAGGAAACCCACACAGACACAGAGAGAACATGCAAACCCCAGGCAGGTGTGCCATGGTTGGGATGTGAACCAACGATCCTAGTACTGCCAGGCGGAAGTGCTAACCATTTAACCGCTGTGCAACATGTGTCGAAATCAGAAAAAAATGGGCAAGCATAAGGATTTGGGTGACTTTGACAAGAGCCAATGTGTAATGGCTAGATGACTGGGTCAGGGCAACTCCAAAACTGCAGCTCTTATGGGATGTTCTCGGCCCGCAGTGGTCAGGACCTACTAAAAGTGATTTAAAGAAGGAAAACTGGCAAATCCGTGATAGGGTTATTGGCGATCAAGGCTCATTGATGCATGTTAGTGAGTGAAGGCTGACCCGTGTAGTCTGATCCAATAGAAGAGCTACTGTATCTCAGATTGCTGAAACTGCTGAGGACTGGGGTAAAGTATTTTTCTCTGACGAATCCCATCTCTGATTTGGGGCATCTGGAAAAAGCTTGTCCTGAGAAGAAGTACCATCAGTCCTGTGTCATGCCAACAGTAAAGCATCCTGAGACCATTCATGTGTGGGGTTGCTTCTCAACCAAGGGAGTGGGCTCACTCACAATTTTGAAGAACACAGCCATGAATAAAAAAATGGTACAAAAAAACATCCTCCGAGAGCTACTTCTCCCAACCATCCAAGAACAGTCTGGTGATGAAAAATGCCTTTTCCAGCACAATGGAGCACCCTGCCATAAGACAAAAGTGATAACTAATTGGCTTAGGGAACAAAACATTGAAATTTTGGGTCCATGGCCAGGAAACTCCCCAGACCTTAATACCAATGAGAACTTGTGGTCAATCCTCAAGAGGCAGGTGAACAAAAAAAAACCCTGCAAATTCTGACAAACTCCAAGCATCATCAGTCAGGATGTGGCCCAGAAGTTTGACAGCATGCCAGGGCATATTGCAGAGGTCTTGAAAAAGAAGGGTTGACTACAGCTGAACAACCATTATAAGCACCTGAATTTCATGATCTTAGCATTCTGTCATCCTCTGCACAGCATTGGTCAGCCTGAGAGACAGAAAAACGGCACTAGTAAGCATACAGTACTATCAAATGCATTCACCGTCTGACAAGGTGCCTTGTTGAGTATTTAGTTTCTTTGCTTGCAGTTCAGCTTTAACGTATGGATGAAAAGATTTTTTTTCCCTCTGTTCTTAAAAGGAAAGAATAGTGCCTTTTCAGTGAGCACATATATTCAGTTATCAGTGCATTTATCTTAACCACTAGCCTACTGGGCACTTTCACCTCCCTCCTGCCCAGGCCAATTTTCAGCTTTCAGTGTTGTCGCACTTTGAATGACTATTGGGTGATCATGCAACATTAACATTGTATCCAAATTAAAATTTGTTTTTTGTTTTTTTTGGAGACATGTAGAGCTTTATTTTGGTGGTATTTACTCACCACTGGGGTTTTTATTTTTTGCTTATTTTTAAAAAAAAATTGAAAAGATGTTTCCTTTACATTTTAACGTTCAAAAGATATGTTTAAGACTGCACTATAATGCCAAAAGTATTGGGACTCTGAGGAAGAAGGGATCTCCCTTCGAAACGCATCAGCCTTTAAGAGAGTCTCCCTTTCAGTGGGATTTGCACACTACTTGATCTCCTGTGTTCCACTCTTGGATACTATACGCTTTTTATATGGCTACGTTTGTGAGTACACATCTTATTTTAATAAATGTTCTCATTGCTCAGGTAATGTACAAGGTTGGCACGCTTTCTTTTGTTCTTATTTGCAAAAGTATTGGGACACTGCCTTTACACGCACATGAACTTTAATGGCATCCCAGTCTTAGTCCATAGGGTTTAATATTCTGGCCCACCCTTTGCAGCTATAACAGCATTAGCTCTTCTGAGAAGGCTGTACACAAGGTTCCCTCTCTGTCATTTTACGTGGCCTACCACTTTGTGGCTGAGTTGCTGTTGTTCCCAGTTGCTTCCACTTTGTTATAACACCACTAACAGTTGATCATGGAAATTTCATGGATGGACTTATTACACAGGTGGCAACCCATCATGGTGCCACACTTGCATTCACTGATCTCCTGAGAGCGACCCATTCTTTCACAAATGTTTGTAGAAGCAGTCTGCATGCCTAGGTGCTTGATTTTGTACACCTGTGGCCATGGGGGTGATTGGAACACATGAATCCAATGATTTGGAGGGGTGTCCCAATACTTTTGGCAATCTAGTGTATGTATAAATGTTTATTCCTTTAAGTAACCAAGTGATAGTAGTTGCCATATGCTCTCAAAGCTACAAAATACCTTTATCCTTACAACAAAATACAATGGGGGGAGTTCAATAAAGCAGCTGTGCCACTTTGCTGGGACTAATCCCTTTTTATAATGTATTACGCCAAAATCATAAAGCATTTGCCACACTTTTCAGTTAGCTCTAAAATGCAAGTCTTTTACATTGTGGTGCATTGGATGCAGCAAATTCAAAAACAAATACCACCAGTTAATATTGAGTGGAGCTAATTAAGACCAACCTTCTTTTGAAGTACAGAGAGAGAAACTGGCGCAGACCAATTTTGCGAAAGTGTCTCACATGCATTCTAAGAGTGTCTTGTGTGCATTCTAAAACTGGCGCAGCATGAGCCAAATTCAAGTGCAAGTTCTAGACAGGTACATGAATTTGGTGCATGCTATACCGCTTTTAGACTATCTGCGCCAGTCTTTATGTATTCCAGGGAACATGTGTATGGGTACAGAGAAAACAAATCTCTGCCGGTTCACACCAGGAGCATGCTCTTCTTTCTTGTGTGATGTGATTTTTCTGCCAATTCATTTGAATGGGATTAAACTGCATCTGTTCTCACCAAAGGCTGTACATGCACTACTTTGAAAAATGCACTGTAACTGGATCACATGGTACTGCAGTACCGTACGATCCTTTGTAGGCAAACATTGACACCCACAGCAGATCTTAAATCCAGTGCGTTTTATATTTGGTGCAGGAAATGCTGGTTTCCCACACCGTGCTCTGGTAAAGGGGTGCTTATGAGATGTTAGGGGGCAGAATGGGCCCTTAGGAAGCCCGTTCACACCAGAATGCGATTCAGGCAACCCATGTTCCGTAGGCGTTTCCAGCACCGCATTCAAAACACTGTTGCGGATGTCAGTGTAATCCTAACGACATCCCAAATGCTGATGTCAAACAAAGTGCATATGCCTGCACTGGATCACATGGTACCGCAGAACCATGAGATTTGGTTGCACTTGCATTTTTCAAAGTAGTGCATGCTCTAGTTTTGTTGCGATCCAGTGCGGTTTCAGTCCATTCAAATGAATGAGCTGAAAATCACATTACACTGAATTGCACAGGAATCTCACTGGAACATGGAGCACGTTGGACCCAAAATATATTTATTTATTTAAATAGTGTTTTCCTGCATGTTCCAGCACTCTTATTTGTTACAAATTTCCTTTAAAGTGTATTTCCACTTTTGCAGCCAGAATGGAATAACATCTACTTTATATTTGTTACATGTTCTCATTCACATATCAAAAAATGTTAAAACATGCAGATGACCATTTTAAAAGTTATTTTCTGATAACTCCAGCACTGAAAAATCCTGCTCCGTTCTCTTTGTTTATAGGAAGGTGGAAGTGCTGTAATTATATCTTGTCTGTGCTGTGCTGGCAGATCTCATTATATATTGTAAACTATTTTAAGGCCCCTTTCGCACGGGGCGGGTACGTCAGCCGATTCGCTTGCTCAGTGGGGAATCTCTTTGCTGATCCCCGCTGAGTAAGCGGATGATAGGCTGTGTCTGTGTCCGCTGCTGCAGAGCGGACACAGACACAGCCTACTGTCCTCTATTGGCAGTCGGATGGAAACGGACCACCTGTCTGTTTCCATCCAACTGCCATCTGATCCAAACCAACAGACGGAAGGGGAATAGATCCCCATCTGTCTCATTTTGGCAGATCGGATTGGATGTCTCTTAGATTGTAAGCTCCAAGGAGCAGGGCCCTCCTAACCCTCTTGTATTGAACTGTTGCTGTATTGTCTCCTGTTATATTGTAAAGCGCTGAGCAAACTGTTGGTGCTATAAAAATCCTGTATAATAATAATATAATAATGTCGGCGGGTGTAAACGGACACATCTGTTTACACCCAATGTTCCATAGAGGCAAATAGAGGTTCCTGCCTTAAAAACAGGCAGGTGGACCCAATCGGAGCGTACATGTGAAGGGGGCCTAAAACACTGTCTGTCCTAACAGTGAGTCTAAGGTTTAGCGCTTGGGCTTATTGCATTGTATGTTAGTGAGAGGAGACTCTCTGTCTCCTAAAGCTAGCCATAGATCAATTGTTTTGATCTATTGTATTCTAACATCAGGGACTCTTTAGATTGGTTGCATGTGCTGATCAAATGAAAATTTTTGAACATTTCTGTGCAGGAGAAGCCGATCAACTTCTCTGGAATAGAAACTGCCATGTATGGATTAAGGATTTGGATCCATCTGTGGCCAGCTATAAACATCCCATTGGGATAGAGTGATTCTGACATTGTTCATAAATGCATGTAGCCAGCCATGATGCCTTCTCCTGAGAAACATCTAAATAAAATATTATTTATTTATTTTATTTTAAGGTATACTGTGTGATTGGGAACACCTACATTTATAGTGGGGTTTTCTCAAGTTCCACTGCAAAATTGGAAGTACCACTGAATCTTTGAAGTCTAGTGACTTAGCTAACTGACTGAATTGAAAAACCTTATCTTTCTATTCACCTCTGTTTGCCAACATAATCTGTTACCTGGAAACAGCCATTAATACACTGTGTGCACTACAATAAAATTTTACTTTGGAGCAAACAATATTTATTATAGTGCCATAGGAAGCCAAATATTAATTTGTGCCGTTTTGCAACCTGTCATACACATCATTGTAATCATCTCACATAAAATGAAATGCAGCTATTTATATGTAGAGGTTATGGTCAAACGTGATTGTTCTATCCTGTCACAGATGGTGAGATGATCTGTCTGCAATATCTATACAAAGCACATGCAGAAGTGGGATTTACTGTCCCCTAGCACAACCGCGGAGGGTATGTTTATATCTGTAACTTGTGAGGAGAGAAAAGCCGCACCGTGCATCATTTTATAATCCTTATTGGCAAAACTGCAATGAGATCAAGCATGTTCCCTGTCAGTAGTGTAGTATGAAGCAGATGAATGTTAATACAAAATGTAAAATAATCTGATGAAAGCTTACATCTAATCTATAAAAGCTGTAACTGAAATTGCTGGTGTCAAATATTTTATTGCAAACACCAAAATTCAAACAGACTAACATAAATATGCATGCTTTTCTTGAATATGCTGTCAGTCACCATGACACAGAGACCCAAGAAAGGCGCAGACGTGTGCTCTGGTTTTAACCACTTCTGCTCCATACCCGCAATGGATCGGAGCAGATTTTACATTTCCGCTGTTGCCCTGTTTATTCGTCAATAGCTTTGTTATTACCTAAAGCAGAACTATAGGTAAAACTTTTATTTTCATTTTGAATAGTGTAAGGGAGGGTTTTATATATATACATATATATACAGTTGCAAGAAAAAGTATGTGAACCCCTTGGGATTACGTGGAGTTTTGCATGAATTGGGCATAAAATGTGCTCTGAACGTCATCTAAGTCACACCAATAGAAGAACACAGTCTGCTGAACATAATACTACACAAACATTAGATGTTGCCATGGTTTAATTGTACATAACATGTAAACATTCACAGTGCAGGGAGGAAAAAGTATGTGAGGCCCTAGCTTAATGACCTCTCCCAGAGCTAATTGGAGCCAGGAGTGAGCCAACCTTGACTCCAATCAGTGTGATGATATTGGATGTGTTGCTGACAGCTGTCCTGCCCTTAAAAAACACACACCTGTTTTGGGTTTACTGGTTTCAAGAAGCACTGTCTGATATGAACCATGCCTCACAGAAAAGAGCTCTCAGAAGACCTACGATCAAGAATTGTTGACTTGCATGAAGCTGGAAAGGGTTACAAAAGTATCTCCAAAAGCCTTGATGTTCATGTGTCCACGGTAAGACAGACTGTCTACAAATGGAGAAAGTATAGCACTGTTGCTACTCTCCCTAGGCGCGGTCGTCCTGTAAAAATGACTGCAAGAGCACAGCGCAGAATGCTGCATGAGGTAAAGAGGAATCCCAGAGTGTCAGCTAAAGACCTACAGAAATCTCTGGCACATGCTAACATTTTTGTTGACACATCTACAATAAGGAAAACATTAAACAAGAATGGAGTACATGGGAGGACACCTTGGAGGAAGCCATTGCTGTCCAAAAAGAATATTGCAGCACGTTTGAAGTTTGCAAAAGAGCACCTGGATGTTCCACAGCACTACTGGCAAAATATACTGTGGACAGATGAAACCAAGATTGAGTTGTTTGGGAAGAACACACAACACTATGTGTGGAGAAAAAAAGGCACAGCACACCAACATCAAAACCTCATCCCCACTGTAAAACATGGCGGAGGGAGCATCATGGTTTGGGGCTGCTTTGCTGCCTCAGGGCCTGGACGGATTGTTGTCATTGATGGGAAAATGAATTCCAAAGTTTATCAAGGCATTTTGCAGGAAAACGTACGACCATCTGTCCGCCAACTGAAGCTCCGCAGAGGATGGGTGATGCAACAGGACAATGACCCAAAGCATACAAGTAATTCAACAAAACAATGGCTGCAACAGCACAGAATACGCCTTCTGGAGTGGCCCAGTCAGAGTCCTGACCTCAACCCGATTGAAATGCTGTGGCATGACCTTAAGAGAGCGATTCACACCAGACATCCCAAGAATATTGCTACACTGAAACAGTTTTGTGAAGAAGAGTGGTCCAAAATTACTCCAGATCGTTGTGCAGGTCTGATCTGCAACTACAGGAAACGTTTGGTTGAGGTTATTGCTGCCAAAGGAGGGTCAACCAGTTATTAAGTCCAAAGGTTCACATACTTTTTCCTCCCTGCACTGTGAATGTTTACATGTTATGTGCAATTAAACCATGGCAATATCTAATGTTTGTGTAGTATTATGTTCAGCAGACTGTGTTCTTCTATTGTTGTGACTTAGATGACGTTCAGAGCACATTTTATGCCCAATTCATGCAAAACTTCACGTAATCCCAAGGGGTTCACATACTTTTTCTTGCAACTGTGTGTATATATATATATATATATATATATATATATATATCACGTTCCAAATTATTATGCAAATTCTATTTAAGTGTCACAAAGAGTAAATATTTTGTTTTTCAGTTTAACTCATGGATGGCATTGTGTGTCAGGGCTCTTTTGATCACTGAAAACAGTCTCGGACACCTGTGATAATTAGATTGGCCGGTGAGCCCAATTTAAGGAAAAACTACTAAAGGAGGGTGTTCCACATTATTAGGCAGAGCACCATTTTCAAGCAATATGGGGAAGAAAAAGGATCTCTCTACTGCCGAAAAGAGTGAAATAGTTCAATGCCTTGGACGAGGTATGAAAACATTAGATATTTCACGAAAACGTAAGCGTGATCATCGCACTATTAAGAGATTTGTGGCTGATTCAGAGCACAGACGGGTTCGTGCAGATAAAGGCACAAGATTTCTGCAAGATCCATGCATCGGATCAAGAGAGCAGCTGCTAAAATACCATTACAAAGCAGCAAACAGATATTTGAAGCTGCTGGTGCCTCTGGAGTCCCACGGACATCAAGGTGTAGAGTCCTCCAGAGTCTTGCAACTGTGCATAAACCTTCTATTCGGCCACCACTAACCAATGCTCACAAGCAGAAACGGCAAGATTGGGCAGAAAAATACATGAAGACTAATTTTTAAACAGTCCTGTTCACTGATGAGTGCCGTGCAACCCTGGATGGTCCAGATGGATAGAGTAGTGGATGGTTGGTGAACGGTCACCCTGTTCCAACAAGGCTGCGACGTGAGCAAGGCGGTGGTGGAGTCATGTTTTGGGCCTGAATCATGGGAACAGAGCTGGACGGCCCCTTTATGATCCCCGAAGGTGTAAAGATGACCTCTGCAAAGTATGTGGAGTTTATGACTGACCACTTTCTTCCCTGGTACAGAAGGAAGAACTATGCTTTCCGTAATAAAATCATCTTCATGCATGACAATGCACCATCTCATGCTGCAAAGAATACCTCTGCATCAATGGCTGCTATGGGGATAAAAGGAGAGAAAGTCACGGTGTGGCCTCTATCCTCCCCTGACCTCAATCCTATTGAGAACCTTTGGAGCATCCTCAAGCAAAAGATCTATGAGAGTGGGAGGCAGTTTACATCCAAACAGCAGCTCTGGGAGGCTATTCTGACATCTTGCAAACAAATTCAAGCAGAAACTGTCTAAAAACTCACAAGTTCAATGGATGCAAAGACTTGTGAAGCTGCTATCAAATAAGGGATCCTATGTTAAAATGTAACGGGACCTGTTAAAATGTTTAAAAAGTTAAAATGTTGTTAAAAGTTTGATTGAAATAGCTTTTGATTTCAGTAAATATGCTGCAAACACAACAAATGACAATTTTCAGTTCTTTACAACCTATAAAGTGTTTTGAAAATTACTGTGCGTAATAATTTGGAACAGTGCATTGTAAGTTTTTTATGGTTAAAAAATCCTGTTATTAGGAGGTTTGTGCAATAAAATGTGAATTGTACTCTTAATAGTTGATAACATGAGAATTATGCTGACTGTTATTTACATAAATTATTTAGGGAAATGAGAAAAATATCATTTGCATAATAATTTGGAACACGGTGTATATATACACACACACATACATACACATATATATATATATATATATATATATATATACATACACATACACATGTACATACACACATATACATATATATATATATATATATATATATATATATATATATATATATATATATATACATATATATATATATGTATTTATTTATTTTTTACTTATGTGACCCATTAGGGAGATTTACCTTCACTTCCTGTCCCGTAGTAAAAATGTGAAGGGAAAGAAAGTTCTTGCAAATGAACGCATATGGAAGAAAAATATATTTGAAATATATTTTAAAAGTATTCTTCCCAAATATATTGACATGTATTTGAAATACTAAAAATTTGGCCATATTCAATATATTTCAAAATATATTTAAAGAAAAAAATATATATATATATGCGGTTTTATTACAAAACATATGAAAAATATTTTTAAAATTACATTTCACATATACTGTATGTCTTTAAAATACAAATCTACATTTTTGGGATGCATTTACAAATATATGTAAAAAATATATGTTAAAAAATAATCTGAAGGATCTATTTTAAAAGAATATATTTTTAAAAATATATATTTTTTAAATATATTCTTCAGATTTTTTTTACATATAAAAAAGTCATTTTAACATATATTTTTACAGATATTTGTAAACACGTTCCAAAAATGTAGATTTGTATTTTTAAAGACACACAGTAAATTTTTAAAATTTATTTTTAAAAATATTTTTCATATATTTTGTAATAACGCATTTCAACATACAGTGTGTGTGTGTATATATGTATGTGTATATATATATATATATATATATATATATATATATATATATATATATATATATATATAATTTTTTTTTTAATATATATTTATATATTATTATTTTTTTTATTTTATTGAAATATATTTTGAAATATATTGAATATGGTAGTATTTCAATTATATGTCAATATATTTGGAAATAATATTTTTAGAATATAGTTCAAATATATTTTTCTTCCATGTGTGAAGAGAATCATCCAGAACTAGTGTCCCCTTTGAAAGATTTCCCCTCTATTGCTTTTCTGGGGACAACCTACAATTTAGAATTTTCTTTTACTTTCTCTTTTGATGATAACAGTAATCAAGACAAATAGAGAGGGTGAATTTCCCTAATGGGGGCACAGATTGTAATAAAAACCTAACAGGTGTTCTAATCCCTCTTGACTCTCTTCAAAACTAAAACAATGTTTTGCCTTTTATACTTTAAGACAATAGAGTAATGTAAAAATTATATTTTTCATGCAGTCCATAGAAATCAAAACTAAAAAAAAACCACCCTTTTTTCTACATACATTTTATACATTTTATTTTATAATCTGTCTTGTTTAAAATGGTGCAAAGCACTGCACAGTTATTTGCAAAATTAAATAATGGCTTTTTGTTTTTAATTTAGCAAAAAAAAACAAAAAATGTTTAAATATTAATAGTTAGAAAAATAAAATATGCAGCAAAATAGGTGAGGAGAAATGGAGGAGTTAATTATGGCTGATTAAGGTAAACTAAGGGTTAATAAGGAGTTAAATAGGAACACAAAACCTTTTTCGTTACTTGTCAGGTTGCTTTAATGGACATGATATGCAGACGGGCTCCATTTCCTCTGATAAGTGAAACACATTTCTAAACACCATCAGTTCATTTTTAACAGTGTTTCCTATAAGGAGAAGTTATTGTCATTGATGCTCATTTGTACTGTATGAGCAATATGTGAGCTCCCTTTCAGTGGTCACCTTTCAGTTTTATTTTGATATACATTATATTGATCACGTACACTCATGCACCATTCCCGATTGTTTGGTTTGTTCAGTGTTGAACACTTTCCCTTTTGTTGGCAGGTAATTTCTATGGCACTCCTAAACCACCAGCTGAGCCAAGTCCCTTCCAACCTGATCCTGTGGATGGAGCCCTATTTGACGCAGACTTTGACACGGAGGTCACGAGGAAGAGAACCACATCTGTCAGTAAAATGCAGCGCACAGACTCTTCTCTCCCTGAAGAAGAGGAGGACGAGGATAGAGAAGCTGTCAATGGCAGCAGTGGAAGTACAGGTGAGTATTACATTATTTTTGGAAGTTATAGGTCCTCTTAGCTGTTTTATATTGTAGAAGAAAGTAAAAATAACCATGCAACTTCTCAGATTATATCAAGGAAACAGTCTTTTTGTTTGTTGATTGAATGGGCATGAAACAAATTAAGTGCTTAAGTAAAGGGATTTCATTTGTGTATGGGTGTATAGGTTAGATGAGCTTTGCAGGATAAATCCATTGCCTTCATTGGATTTTGCTATCCATTGTGAACCCACAATAAAGCAAGAACCAGGGATGACTATCCAGTGCAAAAAAAAAAAACACGCTTGTGTGGCGGATATACTGTATGATTATTAGATTAGATTCAACTTTTATTGTCATTGTGCAAAGTACATGTACAGAGCCAATGAAATGCAGTTAGCATCCAGCCAGAAGTGCGTAAATGGCCAATTTACAATAAATAACAATATAACAAAAATCGGGGTATGGAATATACAGTAATACCATAATCGGTGCAATGAGTAGTGCATTAATGGATGAAATAGTCAGTAATGCAATGGTGAATAAAATATACGGTAATGCAAGATTGTCTACTGATTAGCTGTTCAATGCTTTAACAGCCACAGGAAAAAACTATTTTCAGTCTATTTGTACGGGCTCTGAGACACCTGTACCGTTTGCCCGATGGAAGGAGTATGAACAGTCCATGGTTAGGGTGAGAGGCATCATTAATTATGCCCTTTGCCGTTTGTACACAGCGTTTTTTGTAAATGGCCTCCAAGGTGGAAAGCTGAACACCAATAATTTGTTGGGCGGTTTTCACCACCCTCTGAAGGGTTTTGCGGTCTGAAGCAGTGCAGCTGCTGTATCACACTAAGATGCAACTTGTGAGGATGCGCTCAGTAGTACAATGATAAAAATTCTCCAATATCCTGTAGCACAGATGGGATTTTATAAGTTTCCTCAGAAAATATAGGCGCTGTAGTGCCTTTCCTGAGCACGAAGGAAGAATTCAGAGACCAGGTGAGATCCTCAAAAATGTTATGTGCCGACTACTGAACAAAGAAGGTTTTAATATAGGCTGATCACCTGGTTCCTGTGGCCCAAAGGCCAATTACAGTCTTTTGGTACTTGATGTGTAGCCTGTGGACTCTGTGTGACAGTCTAGTGGGAGTGCGAGCATTCATATATAAAGGCATAATTGCAGTGGTCTCTATTAACCCCATGTCCCCAGACTTCCACTGTGCTCTACAACATATCTCCAACCAAACTTTTATAGCATGTCCACAGACTCTCTATACATTATTTCCTTTAGTATGTCTGCAGGTGCTTACATTCCTCTCTTACATTACTTATCATGAGCATTATGTGTAGTCCTTTGGTTTTGTCAGTGGTTGCAGTTGAGGCCCCTTACTGTATACCTGTAAAGTTCAGAGATATAGCACTTCGGGATCATGTAGAACGCCATCTGTCTTAAACGTGAAAGTCTTTATTTTTCTTTAAAGCAAACAAAAGCAGAACGTCCAGCAACAAAACAAAACTGACTTAACGTCAGAAAACACAACACAGAAGTCTGCTTGTCTTCAGCACAAATACAATATAAGACATTCAAGTTCATGTATGGGAGTTACACCAAAGTTAGCAAAGTCCAGCTTCAGTTGTTTTGGCAGCTTTCTGTGCGCATGCAGCACTCAGACAGGTCTCCTTTCCCAAACTCCTACTATTCCACCCCCATCACTAGGCATCTTATGTACTGGACCACAGTCCCCATTATCAAGGGTGGAGATTCTTTCCCACCCAAATATCACTCTGAACCTCCTAAATTCCCAAATAAAGAATCACTAATACAGAGACAGCTGCAAGTCAGTCTTCTACTTATGCCTGACTATAATTCCTCTCCCTGCACGGGTGAGACCCCTGAGTGCACCAAACATTTCCCTTAAAACTACCACAACCCAAATATAGGTGACACATAGCACCTGTCCAGGACACATCCTCCTCATCCTCTACAACCTCAGAAGCTGGCAACCATTGGTCAATGTGTATCTTTAAGGAAACCTGTCTTGAGAAAAATATGAGTACCATTGCTGACTTTTTCTTCTTAAAATGCTAGGTCTCTGACTGTCAAGCTTTCACCATTCCTTCAATTATTTCGAATTACAGTAACTCACAGAAGTGAGTACACCCCTCACATTTTTATAAATATTTTATTCTATCTTTTCATGTGAGAACACTGAAGAAATGACACTTTGCTACAATGTAAAGTAGTAAGTGTACAGCTTGTATAACAGTGTAAATTTGCTGTCCCCTCAAAATAACTCAACACACAGCCATTAATATCTAAACTGCTGGCAACAAAATTGAGTACACCCCTTAGTAAAAATGTCCAAATTGGGCCCAAAGTGTCAATATTGTGTGTGGCCACCATTATTTTCCAGCACTGCCTTAACCCTCTTGGGCATGGAGTTCACCAGAGCTTCACAGGTTGCCACTGGAGTCCTCTTCCACTCCTCCATGACGACATCACGGAGCTGGTGGATGTTAGAGGCCTTGTGCTCCTCCACCTTCCTTTTGAGGATGCCCCACAGATACTCAATAGAGTTTAGGTCTGGAGACATGCTTGGCCAGTCCATCACCTTTACCTTCAGCTTCTTTAGCAAGGCAATGGTCATCTTGGAGGTGTGTTTGGGGTTGTTATCGTGTTGGAATACTGCCCTGTGGCCCAGTGAAGGGAGGGGGATCATGCTCTGCTTCAGTGTGTCACAGTACATGTTGGCATTCATGGTTCCCTCATAAAACTGTAGCTCTCCAGTATCGGCAGCACTCATGCAGCCCCAGACCATGACACTCCCACCACCATGCTTGACTGTAGGCAAGACACACTTGTCTTTGTACTCCTCACCTGGTTGCCACCACACATGCTTGACACCATCTGAACCAAATAAGTTTATCTTGGTCTCATTAGACCACAGGACATGGTTCCAGCAATCCATGTCCTTAGTCTGCTTGTCTTCAGTAAACTTTACATTTTAGCAAAGTGTCATTTCTTCAGTGTTGTCACATCAAAAGATATAATAAAATATTTACAAAAATCTGAGGGGTGTACTCACTTCTGAGATGCTGTATATAAGCCCAAGAACAAAAATGTAATATTTTGCACTTTACCAGTATTTAAATGTGGTGAGCAAAACGCTTCTAACGGATGGAGGTGCTTGTTACTATTCTATGGAGGTCACAGGTGAGCAAATAATGGTAGGTGGTGATGTGATCAGGAATTGTTCAGGTAGTACTCCAAACATCTTTATCCATACTTACACCAAGTATTAACTGTAGAGTTGGCCATTGACATTAGTGAGACATGCAAATATGATCCAGATTCCATTTTTTTCTAAACCACTGTGCTCATAAACATTCATGCTCAGCTTGGCAAAGTTCTCATGCTTAGAAATGGGAAAGTGCAATCATCAAGGGAAAGAGAGCCAAAGGAAATTACTGCTTTTTGGATTTGACCACTCTTATTTGTAAGTCTGTGAGTATCCAATTTATAGCAGGCAGTGCAACTATTCTAGAAAGGTTCCTTGTAGTTAGGTTTACCAGTCCCATAAATAGATATTAAAAGAAAATGGGTCCTTTTACAGTTGGTTGTTTTTTTTCCATATTATTAATCATTTTCCTCCAATATGTCTAGCAAGAGCTTCTTCTTGACAAGATGGATTGGTATCAACACATGAGCCGTCTGTTTCATTTTTTTCAGAGCACAGACAGGAATCTGCAGACTGGGGAAAAACTGTCCCTAGCTACAACCAGACCAATAGTTCTATGGACTTCAGGAATTATTTAACACAAAGTGAAAACCTGGAACCCCTTCCAAAAAACTGGGAAATGGCCTACACAGAAGCAGGCATGATCTACTTCATAGAGTAAGTTAATGTGACATAGTTTTGTTACATCTTAATATTTTGTTATGCATGATATAATATTTGTGCTAGAAACTGTCTTTTTTTCCTTTGAAGAATAGATTTATCTATTCAGGCACAGCTTTGATGTGTGCTTGTATATTCCGTTAAGGGAATGCAATAAATCTTCTGTAGGGTGGGCCATAGCCTGCCTCTGCCGAACCCCAGAATAAGATGTGAACAAAGGCACCATGATATTTGATTAAGACTTACACCTGCTTTACACACACATTTATCACAGGGAAACAAATGCATGTATAAAATCTTCTGTTAGTAAACAAGGATGATGATCCTTTTGTTGTTGTAAGGGCAGGGCCATATTCAGACATCATAGGCCATAGGCACACCCAAGTGATTGTGCCTTTTTATACAAGTTCCCCCCTTCTTGTGCCATATGATTATTTTAGTAAATGCTACTGCAAGAATCAACTATCGTAGGTGACCAGCTGTCTGCTTTAAATGCTGGGCTAGCTTTCAACCGTACAGTTAAACATGCAGGAGGAAGAATAGGTAGTTCTTATGTTTCCTGAACACTAAAAAGCCTTCTATCTCACCTCAACATCCCCTGCACCATTTTCAATTACAATTACACTATATGCCAGGGCTTGAAATTTCCACTCGACTGCTCACCAATGGGGAGTGGAAATTATGGTGGGGGCGAGTGTGTCCCCCAGGGCCGTCTTGCTGAGCAGGCTCGGAGCTCAGGCCGGATCTGTCATTGGCACTGGGAGCCGTCAGACTGCTCAATAGCGGAGTGAAAGCAAAGCAATGAGTATGGGCTGTGCTCTCTGCCTCCCCCTAGAGTGCAGTACCCAGATCTGTGAGTGAACAACGAAGTACTGCAACTTATTATGGGGGGGTGTGTGTGTTTGTTTGTGTGTGTCTCTGTATGCATGTACAATTGTACATGTGTCTGTGTGTATCTATATATGTGTCTGTGTGTGTGTGTACATGTGTCTGTGTGTGTGTGTGCATGTACATGTGTTTGTGTGTATGTACGTACATGTGTCTGTGTGCACGTATGTACATGTGTCTGTGTGTATATGTACATGTCTGTGTGTACAGCTGTCTCTGTTTGTGTGTGTTTGTTGGTGGCGAGTAACTCTAAGGCCTGGCTAGTAGCTCAGGACTTGACATTTTAAGCCCTGCTATATGCAGTTAGCCACAGTGACTACAGGTGGCCAGAAACAAACCAAGGACAGAATTTTCACAAGTTACAGTGGATATAAAAAGTCTAGACACCCCTGTTAATATGTCAGATTTCTGTGATGTAAAAAAAATGAGACAAAGATGAATAATTTCAGAACTTTTTCCACCTTTAATGTGACCTATAAACTGTACAACCTAATTGAAAAACAAACTGAACTCTTTTAGGGGGGGAAGTAAACATAAAAATGTAAAATAATATGGTTGCATAAGTGTGCACACCCTCTTATACCTGGGGATGTGTTCGGAATTAAGCAATCTCATTCAAAATCATGTTATATAGGAGTCAGTACACACTTGCCATCATTTATAGTGCCTCTGATTAACCGCAAATAAAGTTCAGCTGTTCTAGTAGGTCTTTTCTGACAGTTTCTCCCTTATGGTGTGCAGTGAAGGGAATCAGTATCCATTAATGTATCAAAATATATCTAGAATATTTATGGACTTTCTAGGCACATAGACACAGTACAAAAAATGTAAAAACTTTAATACTTTATTAACGTACCACATCTAAAATATAATAAGTATAACATCAATGTATATCCTGCTATATGCTTTGCTATAGTTTTTTGATGGTGGTCATCTTAAAGTAAACCTTCCCCACCTACCCTTGTTCTGTTATGAACATCATTCCTGTGCTGTAAATTATGACATATAATGAAAACTATCCTATTTTTGGTGGTGACACCATCATCATTTGTGCATATTGTTATGCTTATTGGGTTAGCATCAGGATCATATAGTGGACTCCCAGGACCAACTGTTTGAAACCGCTAGCCTCTTGAATTTACTGTGTGGCTAAAGTGCAACTCTTCCTGTATCCTGCACTGTCATTTTAAAAAGATGACATAATCAGTGCCTGGAATCTTTTACTTATTCTTTCTTATTGAATAATAGTAAACTGCCCCAGATCATGCAAAGCACATACACCAGACCATATTCAGTGCAGCTAGGTATTGTTCAATAATGAGCTGCTCTGATTTTGTACACTGCATGCCCTGGGTGCCTCAAAAAAAAAATAAACAAAAAGGATGTTTACCAAAAATGTTTTTTTAATAAATTACTTTAATGGAATTTTTGGATGGGCGTGCAGTGCTGAATTTTTCTGTTCCATATATTGTATAAATAGGCAATATAAATAAGTACAAGAAGGAGTTTGTCATAAACAGTGCACAATTCATCAAAAACTGTCACTATAATTTGCCTAACTTGTTTAGGATCATCATCCCCATCTAGTGGTCATATTGTGGCATTTTCCTGAAATTCCAGGAGAATACCACATTATTACCATTAGATGTCATTGGCAATCCTAAAAAATAAGCATAAAAATTAAACTGTTGTGTTTAATACTAGAATAACATATTTTTGCCATTTTACCCTTTATCAGCCATAACACAAAAACAACAACGTGGTTGGATCCTCGTCTGTGCAAAAAAGCAAAAGCCCCAGAAGACTGTGATGATGGCGGTAAGTGTTTATTATACTCTGGGGACTGGGTTGAAATTTCTTCATTATCTATAAACAGTTAAATGGAAAAAACTAGGCTTTTTCCAACAAGGGCATGTAAACTATTTTTACAACCCTTTGTAAGCCTCTAGTTTTAATGTTTTTACCATGACTATAGTACATTTTTCTATGAATGTTCAGTGAATTCCACTGCATACAAGTTTATTGTTCAGATTTAGCTATACTTCTTAAAGTGGTTGTAAAGGCTTCAGGTTTTTTTAACTTCATGCCCCCTCAGGCCCCCCCTCAATACTTACCTGAGCCCCATCACGATCCAGCGATGTGCACGAGAGCCCGGAACTCTCCCTCTTCATTGGCTGAGACAGCAGCAGGAGCCATTGGCTCCCGCTGCTGTCAGTCACAGCCAGTGAGCCAATGAGGAGAGACAGGGTGGGGCCGAGCCACAGCTCTGTGTGTGAATGGACACGCAGAGCAGTGGCACAGGAGTGAGCATGCTTGGGTACCCTCGTAGCAAGCTCTAGAGGCATATGGCAGGAAGAAGGGGTCAGGAGGGCCCGCAGGGGGGGGGAGGGATGAGGAGGATTTGGGCTGCTCTGTGCAAAACCACTGCACAGAGCAGGTAAGTATGTTTGTTATTTTATTTGTAAAAAAAATTGCCTCTAATATCACTTTAAACATTTATATGTTTAGACTTTCATACAGAGTGCACACTTGTCACAGGAGTCATTGCATAGATTTCCAGAAAGAGCGATCATTGCATGCAGAGCTTTTTTTCCTTTCCGATATTCTGTAGCTATTTGAATCCCCCTACAGAAGTGTCTGAAGAGAGGGGGGGATAAGACTCATTTTTATTTGTGTGTATACATATTTCAATCAAAGTTTTTGAGCTCTGTAAGCTATAAGTTTTTTTGCTGCAGAAGGTAAGAAGAGCATGTGAAAAGAAGCCCACAGCTCTACTTGCTGGCTGCACATGAAAATACAACTTATTCATATGCAATATTTTAGACTTACCAAACTAGAACATTATTTCAAATCAGGATACAGACATTAATTAAAACAGAAATTCACCTTGCTGGGACCCAGGAAGCATTACAGAGATTCTATCCCTGTATCCGGTACTTTTGGTTGGAGTAGAGCTTTAACAGATACTTTTTCGACTACCTTTACTATTTTGTCAAGCATGAGACTTCTCACATGTGTATTTCCATACAGCAATTAGTTTGCAATCTACATTACAAAGCACATTTATAATAAACATCTTGAATTTGTAGAAAGATGCCTTTTTTCCTTTAGTCTCCTATGTTATCTTTTAAGGCTGAAATACTCCAATTTTTTTAGAATCTAAAATGGGCATATGAATAAATCATCAAACATACTGTTTACTTTTGCTAGAATGTTCTCGTGCTGCTATAAATCAAGTTTTCTGTCAGCTTTTAAAAAGCACTTATTACTGCATTAGAAGGCGTCTGCTAACTAAAATCCCTGAAACAAGTCTCCATAAAGATGCCCCCTCCCGATGCATGTGCTAGCCATATTAGAGATGAGTCAGAGAAAAACAGACATGTACCTGCTTTGGTACACTGATTGACAAGACCTGCAGTGGCCTCACTTTTCTTGAAGAAACTCCCAACTCGTTTTCATTTTGGTGAAAAAATAGCACTCCAGAACAAAAGGAGGTGTAAACTTAAAATAGTTTCTTTAAAATAATTTCAGTATATAGACAGAAATGGGAAGCTGATAGTGTTGTCACCTTCTCTGCAGAGGACTGGGACTCGATGGTGGATAACATACGTAAGAGCTCTAGTTCTCTTGCTGTCCGTGAGACGGCCCTTAAAGTATTAACCCGCTGGTATTATACCCCATCTAGACAACACATCATGTTCCCAGAGATGATTGGACTCTCCAGCTTTAGTAAATAAACCCCTTACTGTCTGACCAAGGAATATTCATGATTTAATTGATAGTATCTTTCTGTTGGTGGCCTTATTGCTCTGCCTACCTTGCTCATGTATTTAACATTTATGTTCTACATAACTGTACCTTATTGGAATGAATATTACAGATGTGCCTTTTTCTCTGTTGTATATTATACCTTATGATTTAAGCTATTTTTGCAGCCTATTTCTTAATAAATAAAAACGTTTGTAAACACAAAATAATAAGAATTTCAGTATATGTAGTAGACCCAGGAGAGGTTTTTTTATAGATATTATAGTGGCCTGTCTTTTACATGGGCATTAAAGTTGTTTTATATGAAATGTAGGATACATGGAACAGTACTACAGTACTAGTTATTAAAATGGCACAGTTAAATGACATACAAGGATTTATGAATGAGATCTGTCCCAATAGGCGTATATGCCAGATTTAGTAATTGTAGAACTATGGGCAAAATATATGACATACTGTATATGATGCAGTCTGTCAGTAGCACAGTGGTTTCTATTTTCTCAGTTCTCCCTGTAACATAGTTTTATTACCTGTAAATGTGACAGCTGATCCACTGATATTGAACATCCTGTAATATGGTGACAGCATTATTTGTTAAGCAGTAAAATCATTGCAGCATTGTTACCCTGTCCCTGTGTACACAACAAAATAAGGAGTGGTGAACTGAAGGAATTTCCCCTAAGTGTGTGTTAGGATCCAGAGTGCTCTGCAGGATGGCCGTGAGTACTGGACCTCCAGCATAAAGGAAGCACACCAACCACCAGCATAAGGGGTTACACTGAGCACCACGTAAGAGAGTACACAGACCCGCAGTGCAAGGGAGCACACTGACTACAAATATAAGAGGATATGCTGAGCACCTACATTACTGTGCAGAAGTTTTAGGCAGGTGTGAAGAAATGCTGTAAAATAAGAATGTGTTCAAAAATATATATTTTGTTTATTTTTATAAATTTTACAAAATGCAAAGTGAGTGAACAGGAGAAAAACCTAAATCAAATCAATATTTGGTGTGACTACCCTTTGGCTTCAAACCAGCATCAATTCTTACACTTGCACACTTTGTACACCTGCACAAAGTCAGGGATATTATAGGACTAGAGTCAAGTGTATGATTAACCAGTTTTACCAAGCATGTGCTAATGATCATCAGTTTCATATATAGGTTGAAACACAGTCATTAACTGAAACAAACAGCTGTGTAGGAGGATTAAAACTGGGTAAGGAACAGCCAGATTTGCTACTAAGGTGAGGCTGTGGAAGACAGTTTCATGTCACAGGTTGTATACCATGGCAAGAGTGAGCACACAAAGTAGTTATACTACATCAACAAGGTCTCTTTCAGGCAAAGATTTGAAAGCAGACTGGGGTTTCAAGATGTGCTGTTCAAGCTCTTTTGAAGAGGCACAAAGAAATGGGCAACATTGGTCAGCCAATGAAACTTAATGCAGCAGATGAGACACATCATGCTTACTTCCCTTCACCATCGGAAGATGTCCAGCAATGCCATCCGCACAGAAATGGTGAAAATCAACGGGACCCAGGTACACCCATCTACTGTTCAAAGAAGTCTGGTCATAAGTCGTCTTCATGTAAGAATTGCAGCCAAAAAGCCATACCTCCGACGTGGAAAACAAGGTTAAGTAATTCAACTATGCACGAAAATGTAGGAAGTGAGGTGCAGAAAAGTGGCAATAGGTGCTCTAGACTAATGAGTCAAATTTTTAAATATTTGGCTGTAACAGAAGGCAGTTTGTGAAGGGCTGGAGAGCAGTACAATAATGAATGTCTGTAGACAAGAGTGAAGCATGATGGAGGTTTCTTGCAAGTTTGGAACAGCATTTCTGCAAATTGAGTTGATCATTTGGTCAGTACCAATGGTGTTCTCAATGCTGAGAAATACAGGCAGATGCATATCCATCATACCATACATACCAGGGAGGCATGTGATAGGCCCCAAATGTATTCTGCAGCAGGTCTATGACCCAAAACATACAGCCAATGTCATTAAGAATTATCTTCAGTATAAAGAAGAACAAGGAGTCCTGGAAGTGATGGTTTGGCCCCCACAGAGCCTTGATCTCAACATCGTCAAGTCTATCTGGAATTACATGACGTGACACAAGGATTTGAGGCAGCCTACATCCACAGATGATCTGTGGTTAGTTCTCCAAGATGTTTGGAAAAAACCTACCAGCCAAGTTTCTTCCAAAACTGTATGAAAGTGCACCTAGATGAATTGATGCTGTTTTGAAGGCAAAGGGTGGTCACACCAAACAGTGATTTTATTTGGATTTCTCTTCTGTTCATTTATATCTTTTTACTAATTTTCTCAATTGATAAAAATAAACTATTAACACTTTCTATTTCTGAAAACTTTCTTAATGTCCAGCTTTTTTTCACACCTTCTGAAAACTTTTGCACAGTTCTATTTGTGAGGGCACACACTGAACATGACCATCAATATAAAAATGCACCCAGAGAATTGACCACCATTGATGTAAGGGAACACAGTAAGCATTGACAGCCAATGTGTAATGGGTTACATTAAGCACTGACCACCAATGTAATGGGTGCATGCTAATCATCAATGTAAGGGTTCATGCTGACTACCAGCTTATAGGGGCATGCTGACCACTATTGTGAGGGTAGCTGCTTGACCAGCACAAGGGAAGCACACTGACCTCAAACGTGAGGGAAGCACACTGACCTCCATTGCAAGGGAAGCACACTGACCTCAAACACGAGGGAAGCATACTGACTTTCAGCGCAAGGGAAGTACACTGACCTCCATCACAAGGGAAGTACACTGACCTCCATCGCAAGGGAAGTACACTGACCTCCATCGCAAGGGAAGCACACTAACCTCCATTGCAAGGGAAGCACACTGACCTGCAACGCAAGGGAAGCGTATTGACTTCCAATGCAGGAGATGCACAATGACCGGCAGAGCAAGGAAAACACACTGACCTCCAACACAAGGGAAGCACACTGACTGGCAATGTAGGGGAAGCACACAGACTACCAGTGTAAGGGGGCATGCTAACCGCCAGTGTAATGAGACATGCCGACCACCGATATAAGGGGATTCAATGAGCAACATATGAGGGGAAACAGTTGAGCACTGACCTTCAATATAAAGGGGCAGGCCAAGATTTGACCAGCATTATAAGGGAAGCACTGTGAGCACGGATGATCAGTGTAATGGGTTGCACGAAGTACTGACCCCCAATGTAAGGGGTCCTGCTAACTACCATTGTATGGGGGCACACTGACCTCCAACATAAAGGGGCATTCTGAGTGAAGGTAGCACACTGACCACCAAAGTAAGGCGGCACTTAACTCCTGACTGTTTACTCTCCATAATCCTTTCTATCTTCACCTCACAATGGCCCCTGCCTGCCGCAGCAGCCCCTTCCCCGTGCCCTGCTTCTCCACAGAGCTTCCCAGCCCAAATGTGCCTCCATAGCCTTCTGCAAAATTCCCAGCCCCAGATATTGTCCCTCACCTCCAGTCACAAAGCCCTACAAGTCATTCACTCCACAGTGCCCTCCAGCTCCTTTCAGAGCCTTTGTTGTTCCTCCCACTAACACCAATGTTGGGACATTTCATTCTCCTACTGACCACCTACAGTGCACTGACGCCAAAATTTTTTTTTCCCTTTTACTTGCCACTGACACCAGAACATTTTTACCCCTACTGACCACTGACCAGGTATTTTTTCTCCTGCTGATCACTGACCAGGTATTTTGCCCCCTACTGACCATTGTTGAGGCATTTCCCCCTCCCTTCAGACCACTAACCAGGCAATTTTCCCCGTTAACTGCTGCCTTTTTGCCTTACCGCTTGGTTGAAGTACAGTAGTGTTCAAAATAATAGCAGTGTGTTGAAAAAAGTGAATAAAGCTCAAAATCCTTCGAATATCTTTTATTTCCATACACACAAATGCATTGGGGACACTATACATTCTATTCCAAATCAAAACATGAAGAAAAATATATCAAATTTGTGTTGTTCCTCTAAAGAATTTGAAGAAAAGTGAATATTAGACTGTTCAAAAAAATAGCAGTGTTTGTATTCTTCTTTACAAACTCAAACATTCACTATATAAACTGAAAAATGTTTGAAGATTTTGCTTTCCTTTGAATCACTTAATTAATATTTAGTTGTATAAGCACTGTTTCTGAGAACTGCTGTACATCTGTGTTGCATGGAGTCAACCAACTTCTGGCACCTGTGAACAGGTATTCCAGCCCAGGATGAATAAACTACATTCCACAGTTCTTCTCTATTTCTTGGTTTTGCCTCAGAAACTGCATTTTTGATATCACCCCACAAGTTTTCTATTGGATTAAGATCCGGGGATTGGGCTGGCCACTCCATAACATCAATCTTGTTGGTCTGGAACCAAGATGTTGCACGTTTACTGGTGTGTTTGGGGTCGTTGTCTTGTTGGAACACCCATTTCAAGGGCATTTCCTCTTCGGCATAAGGCAGCATGACCTCTTCAAGTATTCTGATGTATTCAAACTAATCCATGATCCCTGGTATGTTATAAATAGGCCCAACACCATAGTATGAGAAACATCCCCATATCATGATGCTTGCGCAACCATGCTTCACTGTCTTCACAGTGTACTGTGTTTTGAATTCAGTGTTTGGGGGTCGTCTGACAAACTGTCTCCGGCCACTAGACCCAAAAAGAACAATCTTACTTCATCAGTCCACAAAATGTTGCGCCATTTCTCTTTAGGCCAGTCAATGTGCTCTTTGGCAAATTGTAACCTCTTCAGCACATGTCTTTTTTCCAACAGTGGGACTTTGCGGGGATTCTTGCAGATAGCTTGGCTTTACATAGGCGTCTTCTAATTGTAACAGTGCTCACAGGTAACTTTAGACCTTCTTTGATCTTCCTGGAACTGATTGTTGGCTGAGTCCTTGCCATTTTGGCTATTCTTCTATCCATTTGAATGATAGTTTTTCGCTTTCTTCCACGTCTTTCAGGTTTTGGTTGCCATTTTAAAGCATTTGCGATCATTTTAGCTGAGCAGCCTATCATTTTCTGCACTTCTTTATATGTTTTCCCCTCTCCAATCAACTTTTTAATCAAGGTACGCTGTTCTTCTGAGCAATGTCTGGAACGACCCATTTTCCTCAGAATTTCAGAGAGAAATGCACAGCAATCAGCATGTACAACATTTGCTGCCTTCCTTCCTTAAATAAGGACAATAATTGCCACCTGTTTTTCAAAGATTGAATGACCTCACTAATAGAACTCCACACTGCTATTATTTTGAACATGCCCCTTTCAATTAGTGATTCAATTACACAGAATCAGCAGCATGCATGTCATGACTGTTGGGTCTGTTGGATTTCTATTACTCTACTACACCTGCTAGCAAATTATTTGCCATGTAGAAATCGCTTCTCGGCCTTTTGGCTAAGATCAAGTGTAGTATCTGTTCTTATCAGTGTCCAGTGGGGGTGCTCCCGGCCATTCTAGCTTTGCGGGGATGGCTGTTGTATAGTACCCTCACTGGTATGATGGGGGTCCGGAAGGCTAGTACCGGAGGGACAGAAACCGGGGAGCGCCACACGTTATGCTGGGGCCCTGGGAGTAATTCCTCCGGGAAAACTGGAAAGACCCAGTACCTCCTGATTTGGACGGATCTACCTTGGTCTGGCCAGGGGCTGAGGAGGCAGAAAGTCCGCAAACATGGTGCCCCCTGAGTAGTCGCCTCAGGGGTGCTCTGAGTAGCACTTGGGTGTGGGACCCCACGTTGTGAATGAGCACATGGTCACCGCATTTAAAACACTTTTTGCACTGCGCCTCTAGGACCGGGCCTTTTGGCCAAGTCCTGGGCAATTTTTTTGCTACAGGCCTCAGGGTCTGGTCAGTGCACAATTTGGGCACGACACTTTTTTTATTATTTTTATAGATTATTTAATTATTTATTTATTTATTTTTTCTCACCCCACGTTTGTCACTTTTACTTATGTGTGTGTTTTTCTCACAGGATGGAGGGTGTGGGTCCTCGGGCCTGCCCTGAAGTCTAGGGGGAGGATGTGTGGCCTTTTGGTTCCTTCCTCCCCTGTCCCTGGGGGGTTTTCTCTTCGGGAGAGCCCCCCGACCAAGTACTGGATGTCCGGCTTCGGCTGGACATAAGGAAAGGTGGTCCACCAGGCCTTTTGGCCAGGAGGACCAAACGGGAACCTTGTCCCTGTCAGGAGCTTCGTGCCCCGGGGGATCAGGGTAGTGGTCCAACCCCTTCGGGGGTAGGACAAAGCAAACCCCTAAGTGCACTTTTTGTGTGGTGTTTTTGCACTTGCACTTTTTTGTGAAACACTTACGGGTTTTTCGTTCTAGTTTGCACGTTTGCGGACTTAAAAAAAAAAAAAAAAATTTGCCATGTAGAAATATCATTTCTACCAAAAACAGTGATTGATCAGGTTAGTGATGTATGACTACTATTATTTTGAACACAACTGTATATGAACTATGATTGCTGGGTTTTGCACTATAAACACATGCTGTTAAGGGGTCTATTTAAAAATGTACCTATGGGCCCTTTATTTTCTAGTTACAGGACCCTGTATTTACCTGGCCCTTTATTCACCAACTATATATATTTTTTTTCCTGTTCAGTGACTTTTAGCCATCAGAGTAATCTTTTCTTACTGTACTGGCCTCATTCAGTTCCTTCACTACAGTGCTCCCCTGACATGACCCTGCAAGCTGTTGGTGCTGAGGTGTCAAGGGAATGAAATAGGGAGGCAGGGGAGAACCAAACGCATTTTAATTCTGTGAAATAAATTCTCCTGTGACAGCTCTCACTGTTGTGTATTTTCTTTATTAAAGTCATGTAATAGACTGCACACATGTCAATTTGTACCTCGTTGTGCATTTCTCTGTGTAATAAACACCCTGAAATAATTAGGATTGGATTGCGCATCCCTGTGGAATTGGCCCATTTACATCCACAAACAATGTGAGGTGATAACACAGCTGTACAACCTACTGCTAGTCAAAGCTGATGTAATTTCCCAGCCAGAATTAGCATTCCCACCCAGCTGTGCTAGAACATCATGTACATTTAAGTAAAGACGACCTAAGGCATTGAGAGAGGAATCTTCAAAGCACTGTAGAACATGATGATTCAGTGTGCTCAGCCAGCAGGCTATGTGTCACATTCGGCTTATCTGTATTTAATAATTAGTAGCAGGCTAGCCACGCTAAAAACTGCTTGTTAGCTAGCAGTGCCATACACCGCAAACAAGCTGTTTACTAGTCACTTGAGATGGCAAACGGTCTTAGAATTAAATTCATTCTGCATAAATTTACCTGGCCATACTTCACTGATATTATTAGCACTGATTTTTCATTGATGCTGTTAATGCAGATGGGTATTTGATAGGAACTGCTTAACGAAAGGTCACTTCAAACTCATACTTAAATTTTCCCTGTTATTATTCTGCATATATAATGTACAGTATATGCAGAACATAAACCCAAGGATGAAATGTAATGTATTACGCTTACAATACAATACTTAAGTATTTGCAAATGTGTGCTAACTAAATTCCTGTTTTTAAACGCATGTTCTTAGACAGGTTAATTTGGTTTTTGATAGTTGGCTAACTGGCTGGCAGTTTGAACTGGCTTTCTTATCCCCCTCTTTTGATAAGTTATACTTATCCATGTTCCTTGCCGACAATTGCCATTATTAGACTGGGATAGGCTGGCAAGTTGAACTGGATAGTCCTATTTATTACTTTGTGACACCTTCCATGTTCACTGTTTAAAAAGCCAGTTATAGACCTGGGTAGGTGACCAGTTTTTTCTTTTTAGTTTTTTCTTTTTTTTTTTCTTTATTATTATTATACAGTATTTATAAAGCGCCAATAGTTCGCTCAGCAAAGGTGGACAGAACATGTGACAGAACAATACCAATACAATGCAAAACATGAGGGGATTGAGGGCTTACAAGTTCTTAGACATGTTAGCAGCAGTTTCCTTGGTTTAAGGCAGAGGTGTCAAACTGGCGGCCCACCAGCTGTTGCGAAACTACAAGTCCCATCATTCCTCTACCTTTCAAAGTCATGCTTGTAACTGTCAGTCTTGCAGTGCCTCATGGGACTTGTAGTTTGGCAACAGCTGGAGGGCTGCTAGTTTGACACCCGTGGTTTAAGGGTAAATGCATTTTTGCAAGTGTAGGAAAATGATTGCTGATCCTGATATAAATTTTGTGTCATTGTAAATTCCTACGAACTGAAGTGAACTCTTAAATGATGTTATCAGCTTTCCCAGCTATCTTCTGTGAACTACAAAGCAACACCCCTCTATGTAATGGAGATGAGGAGAGGTGTTTGTAATCCAAATCAGGAGAGTAGCCTAGTGTGACAATGCTGATTTTCTGTAGACATAGTTCAGTATTGTCATTGTCACACTAGAATGTGGAGTACTGGCAAGTTTTCAAAATGAACGTAAATTAAATTACCTAAATAAAATCAATATTTTTTGGGGGGTGGGTGGGGGTGTTGAGATGCTTAATCAACTAATCAGACTCTGTATAGTAAGATCAAATTCATTTGTTGTCTCATCCATAGGTTTTGGCACCCTTGATCAAAGGATTTTGGTGGAATACAAAAATTTCACCTAGAATTTTATGCAGGTGCAATGTCCTGCAGATTTCTGCCTGTACAGGCTTTCTGTTTGAAAGCACCAAGGCCTGTGAATGAACTAGAAGGGTGCCCTTGCAGTTCATGGATAGCTACAAGCCATCTGCCACAATGGTAGGTGCAACTTCTAGTTTTCTCATTCACTGATTCCTGATTTTGAAATGGGAACCCTTACCCGCTGTCATGGGAGAGGGTAAGGAAAACCATGTGCTGGAGCATGTTATACATTACACCCCAAATATGGGTGTAACATGCTCCAAAAATGAACTTATCCTTTAAAGATTTAGGTGCATGTAGAATTTGCATGAATTTTGTTAAAAAAAACTCATATAATGTTCCTGGTTTTTATGTACTTTTTTATTTATGTGAACTATAGCAGAGGCAAACATAACATGGTCAGGTGTTATGTGACTTGGGTAAAGAACATCTTTTCACGTGTAATTGACTAAGGCAGGAAAGACATGATGTGATTTTCTTTCCTGCATCCATGGGTTGCAGGAAAGAAAATCGCTCAATTCCCCATCAAGACAATCAGTGTTGATGGGGGAAACCCTCCCACTGAGCTATTACAGTGATTACTGCTAACGGCTATAGTAGCCACTAGCAATAATGGCATGTAAAATCCAACATGCTGGTTGTACCCAAGTTGTACAATCCAAGGCAAATCTGTAGCATGCCTTTTCTTCCTTTTATTAGGTGACAGAGCTAGAAGTAAATGAATCAAGGGATCAACTTGTAAAGGGACCAATGGTAACACAGATTTATGGCAGAATACTAAAAAAGAAAATATGTAACTCTGTTTACTGTATTTAGCCTTTGTAAATATCTGAATGCATTCTCTTATTTGCTGCCATATCCTGTTAAATGTTTTTGTTAATATTCAAGTATCCTAGTGCCCTTTCCACATAAATCGTCATGTTATGAGGACAATCAAGACAAAAAAAAAAACAAAGGAAAGAAGAAAAAAAACTTTGTGAAATGTGCAAGAAAGCATGGGCATGGTCATAAATGCTTATTTTCTGAAGTCTGAAACTTTTCAAAGAAAGTTGGGTGATCTGAGAAAGAGAATAACTTATAATTACCCAGCTCTTGTGAAATACTGATATTAAAGCCTATAAAATATCACTTTAAAAACAGAAGGTTAAAGTTATGTTATTGGTTCCTATAATCAGAGCACATATGTTTCCTTAATTGCAGAACTTCCATATGGTTGGGAGAGGATAGAGGATCCACAATATGGGGTCTATTATGTTGAGTAAGTACAAAGCACTTGCATCCATGTATTCCTCTACCACCATTAAATATTCTAGTCTTTTAGTTTTATATCCCATTATTGTTAAACCATGTAATGTCATGTAAAGTACAGTTATTGTTTTTTGTTGAAGTGATATTTTGTGTTATACTGAATTTTGGCTTTACCCTTACTATTAGGATCATCTTCTGCATGCAAGAATGTTCTTTATAATTCAAAGTTTTATTGAGACTTTTAACAATTTAATAGCACATGGGTAACATGGGGTGTCATAAAAAAAACAGAAATTATCATAATATCCGTACATTTCAAGATAGAATTTAGGAGAGCATTTGAGTGAATTGCTTGTCTGTAATGTATATAACTGCAAAATGAACTTGTTTCCGCTATTCTACTATATTTAGATTGGTAGGTAAATAGTGGAGATTGGGTAGGTAGGGGAAAAGGGGAAAAAGATGAGGTGGAATAGTGACGGAAAGGGAGGAATGGAAAGAAGGGAATTTCCCAGGCTACAGATGCTAAAAAGGGTTAAAATGGGAGAGGGTCCTGGTGGATCGCCATTTAGATTGGGATTTGATCGAGGGAGTTGGATAATAGACATTTGTATTGATCCAGGCATCAGAACAGTTTACCAAGGATACCAGGTGGTTTGGAATCTGTCATCTTCAAGATAGTGGTCTTATAGTAATGAGTTCTAGATGGTTCAGGGTGGTCTGGAGGTAAACTTACATAAACACACCTCCGCAATACTAACTGCTCACAAATTGTGTAGGGAAAAATAGATAATTTACAATTATTCTAAAGAGAGCCAATCATGACTTGGTATATGCAAGAACTAGAATTGTCAGTCTGAGGCTTACAATGTTTAGCTTTCAATACTTTGTGTGTGGCTCAGTGTAATTAAAACTGAACAACTTAAATAACCTAATTGTACTTTGCAGGTGCATTTTTATGTGCTCATATGTTGACATTATTCTTTTGGTTTGTTTTTTGACAAAAATAACAGTTTCAGGCCCTTAACACATGGGCATACCGATCAGGTCAGCCTGTCAGTTTTTCAGGTGGACCTGATTGGAAGATCCATGGAGCCCTATGGACAGGCAGATAAAGGGTAAATTGACTTGTGTCTGTCTACACCCGTCTACCTCTGGATCTGTTCAGGTCCGGAGAAAAAAATGGAAAATTACTGGATCCATTTCCATTGTTGAGGACTGGATAGGAGGTAACCTGATGTAAATGGATAGTGGAGTACGTTTAGACCCAGCGTCTATAGAGCTGACAGGGGTCCCGTGTCCACTAGGCAGAAACTAAACTGGCATGAATGAAATCTTGTGCTGCTTGACTCTGATCAGCAGGAATCTTCTCACAGATCCCCTGCTGATTGGAACAGACTTTGCTCCATGTGAAAGGAGCCTTTGTCTTGCATAATCATAGTGACCATCCTCCTCATTTCTCTGTTTGCAATCTCAGAACAATCACAGTTCAAAAAAATTTAACTGTTCTTAAATTCCATTTAAATAAAGAAGAAGCAAGAGATTAACAACCACAAGAAAATAGACAGTTTTTAATTAATATCCCCCAGGTTGGGCAGTTGATTAGGGAGCAACAGTCAGACTTCTGGGAATCTTTCTTCTGCTAATTCAATGCTGAAGTGTCAGACAAGCAAAGTAAATAAAGCCAAATAAGAAGGCTAATGTAAATTTTTCTGAAGTACACCTGCACAATTATATTAATTTAATGCTGAATATTCCGTTTCTCACCTAAATTCATTCATGACTGATTCACTTTTAACTGCTGCAAATTAAACAGTCATACTTAACCATGAAGGCTTTGCTGACACGAATTGCTCATGTGACTTGCCAGCTAGCTACTACTAAAATGATCATGTTTTTCCATTAAATGAAGTACATTATAGTTGTAACACTTGCAAAAGGTTTGATAAATAATTTAAGCATGATGTACAGAGATTCATCAGCAAATTTGTGACTGCTTACTGTGGATAGAACATCGATATACAGTGTTATTTGTTAAAAAAAAAAACGCTCAGCAATACAAGAGTGTAGGGAATTTAATAAATACTATCTCCAATCTGTTAATTTACTGTATGTTCTGTAGTACAAATTTGTTACTTTGACAAGGGAAGAGGGCAGCAACTCTTAAAGTATCTCACTAAATTAACTAATGAAGCTATCGACTTGGATGCCACTCATTGTGTTCATTTATCATCTGTATTACCATTTAGCCATGGCAGACTGTAAATGTACATTAACTCCTTCTCTGCATCAGCTAGGATTAAAATGAAATAAAAAAGTGCAAATATCTCTGCTTTGAAGAGAGTGAAGTTCTAAATCGTTCCAGGCAAACATTAAGTGGGATTTTCTGTTAATGCACTTTGAGAGTCCATTAGCATTAGTTTTACCTTAGGCTTTGTCTTTATTGCAGTGCTCTGAAATTAAGAGACAGTTGTGGCATATTTAAAGGTCACAGGCTGTTTCCTTTATAAATTCAGGTTTAGCTGTATCCTCTGGGTAAAAGAAAACTGGAATCAGAGATGATATATGCACACTGGATGTACATGTCTGTGCTGCATCCTGTTTCATATGTATCTATTTTACCCAAATAAAATATCTACCTAAAACCAATATTTTTACCATGAACGTCTTGGTTATAAGTATATGTTTGTGTATATGCTTGGAATATTAGGGTGATCAATGATCACTTATTGCATAAGGCTTTGGAATTGATTTACTAAAGGCAAATAGACTGTGCACTCTGCAATAAATGAAGTAAAGCTTCACTATGCAAACAATACCTGGTCACATGCAAGGAGAGAAAACAATAACAGCATTTTTGCTTGCACATGATTGGACGATGGAAGTCGTCAGAACGTCTTCTCATTTACAAAGCTCTCGCACTTGCAAAGTGCACAGTCTATTTGCCTTCAGTAAATCAACCCCAAAGTGCCATACTTCCAAGCAATCATTTTTCAGTCTTATTTTGCTGAACCGGTTAAGGGAAAATTCTGGTTGGTTGCTTCATATTATTGAATTTTGCACTTCATTATTGGTCTTTGCAGTGCTTTTAAAGTAGAGGTACAGTGCTCAGCTTAAATGAGTACACCCCAACAGATTTACCAGAAAACTTTAACTTTCCTTTCAGAATCAACATTTTCTATGGAAAACTAAAATACTCCCATAAATGTGGGCCATTGATTGCAAACAAGATTTGTTAATTTGCACACACACAAAAGTATTTTTCCTAACAAATTCATTCAAGACCATGTTGCAAAAATGAATACACCCCAATGAAAGTCCTAGGAGGAATGCAAAATTTTAGACAACTACAGTCTAATTATTCATTAACCAGGTGTCCTGCAGACAGTTGATTATAAAAGGGTGTTACTTAACAAAGAAAACCGCTTCCCATTTCATGGGAACACAACAATGGCACCACATGGAAGAGAAATGTCACAAGGCCTGAGAAAGAAAATAATTTCTTTACACAAGAAAGGTAAAGGCTACAAGAAGATCATCAAAGCATTACCTATCAATCTGAATACTGTAGCAAAAGTGTTGCAAAAATTTATCAAAGATGAAACTGCAACCATCTCACAGAGACATCTAGGCCATCCATGGAAGTAAACACCACAACAGGTGCGTCTTCTATGAGAAAGGTTGAAAAAAATCTGCAAGTTCACTGCAGTTAGCTAAAGAAGTAGAAAGCCAAACTGGGGTTATTGTTTCCTTTAACACAATATGGCATATACTGCAGAGGAATGGCATGCATGGGTGTACTCCACAAAGGAAGCCTCTCCAAATGCCCACGCACAAAAAACCCCGCCTAAAATTTGCCAGGGCCCATGCTGAAAAAGAAGAAGACTACTGGAACTTTGTACTTTGGAGACCAAGATAAATGTTTTTGGAACTGATGGCTTCAGAACTGTAGAGCTGCATCAATGCTGCTGGTTTCAGGGAGCTGAATTTCATTGATGGTATTATGAATTACAGTTGTACTGCTCTATATTGAAAGAGAAGATTCTACCATCACTCCATGCCCTTGGTTGTTGTGCAATTTTCCAACATGACAATGGTCCAAAACACACATATAAGACCACTGTTGCATTTCTGAAGAACAGGGTGAAAGTGATTCAATGGCCAAGTATGTCTCCTGATCTGAACCCAATTGAACAGCTATGGGGTATTCTGAAGAGACAAGTTGAGCATCACTCTCCATCCAGCATCCAGGCTCTAAAAGAGGCCATCCTTGAGGAATGGAAAAAGATGTTGCATTATGTTGCCAACTTGTTCATTCCATGCCTAGAAGACTTGGTGCTGTCCTTACAAATCATAGAGGTCATACAAAATACTAGATGCACAACTTTTGTTGTGGGGTGTATTCATTTTTGCATCACCTAATTTGAGTAAAACTGAAGATTTTGTAATCTGGTATATTATTAACCTTACTTTCATGTAATGAGCTGAACAAATGTTCTATAAAACTCAGTTTTGTCACAATTTTGGAAATTGTTCTTGTGTTTATTGAGATATTGATTAAAATCTTACTTTTCAAAAGGGGTGTACTCATTTATGCTGAGCACTGTAGATTATTGTACCATGTTAGCTACCAATTAATGCAGTAAGCTTGGAATTTAGTTGATGCCCTTTACTGGCTAATGTAAGTTATTATGCAAGTTTTTGGAATTCATTAGATCCTTTTATCGGGCTTTATACATTTCAAACTTTATTCATTTTAAACTCTCTGCTTATAAATGAAGCCAGTGTTGCATATAAAAAGAACCTTGCACACATTATTGGTCTTTGCGCTGCTAATAACGTTTGCCAACATTACAAATACCAAACATTAATTCTTTGCCTTGGATACGGCTAATTATATAATAGTGGTGCACCTTGGTATATTGTAAAATATGGTCACTTTTGTATAGATAAAAGGGACTTGGCTTTTAGGCCTCTTACACACTGCTGCTTGAAAATACATGCAGCATTTTCTTACTGACGTAAAATGCAGTCCATTGTGTTTAATGTGCCTGTACACATAAGTGAGTAAACATATTGATCAGTGAATTAAAAAAAAACAGATATCTGAGTTGCCGATCAGTATTTTTGCATGTATACTTGCAAATGTTCTAAAATACTCACAAATGCCATACTTCCTGTTGTGTTTGCATACTTTCAGAAACGTGCAAAAAACTTGAATATGATATAAAGCCCATCCTAGCATTTTTTCTTCCAGGATGCTCGTGCATCATTACAGTGGGCAAGAGGCCCTAGAGGGAGCTATGAGACCTTCAGAATGGAGGTGAACTTATCTCACTGGTTCATATGGGTTACACCCCAGTTTTTACCATGCTGCCATTGTGAAAAACTGACATTCCATATTTTGCTGATTTTACAGCAGGGTTTTCAGTGGAAAATCAAAACTCCTGTGCAGTCCCCAAGCCCATGGGCCTGCCTGTTTGCTTCATTTTATTCTGTAATATTGAAAACTATCAGACTGTAGGTGGATCACTGTAGCAATATAAATTGCCATAAATATCTAGAATATCTCTCTATAATAAAGAACTGCACTGAATATGTCCTGACAGTGTGCAAAGCATCACCACTGTGTAAGTATGAAGAAGTAGTATACGGGGCTTACCATTGATCTGGACAAGTGAGGAGGGGTAGATAGGGGTGAAATACAATGCTACTATGAAAGATGGTATTGCCCCTGGTATTACCATAGACCTTTAGCTACTGCTAAGAATATCAAACTGTATTTGTGTCAGGGAGAAATGCAGAAATCAGGGAAAGTATACTTATGGAATTATTATTGTTGCAGTATACTTAGCAGTTGTACCTTTACTAAGCTGAACTCCAGGTGAGTGTCTAAATGCACAAGGGAGTGGTTTTACCTGCTAAATGATTTTCAAATCTAACCATTCAGTCCTACATAGCCCTGGCATTCAACAAGAAGAATGACTTCACTTTCTATATTATAGTTAGGTATGTCCACAGTCTGCTGATCAGACAGAGAAGGAGCAGCAGGGGACTGATGAGGTCATCTCTATGTTCTCTCTTCCTGTCAGTTTTTTATTGTCAGCATATTTGCATGACTTCACTTTCTATATTATAGTTAGGAATATCCGCAGTCTACTGATCAGACTAAGAAGGAGCAGCAGGGGACTGATGAGGTCATCTCTATGCTCTCTTCCGGTCAGTTTTTTCTTGTCAGCATATTTGCATGACTTCATTTTCTACATAAGGGCTCATTTACACTGCAGCTGATAAACTCAAGTTTAGGAGCTGTTCAGCGTTTTTTTCAGCAGCCCCTGAACTCTCCCTAATGTTTTCCTATGTGTCCATGTACACTATGTCATTTACAGTCGTTTACAGTCGTTTTTCTGAACACAGAAAACTTGCGTCAGCAGCTGATTTTATCAGCGTCTTAAACACAAAATGCTTGTAAATGTGGCAAATCGCGTTTATAAGCTTTTACATTTGAAACATTTTTTTTAACTCTTGCAGTTCGCAATGCTTTCCAGAGCCTTTTTTCATCATGAAAAATGCATGCAAAATGTTTTCAAGGTACTTAGATGGACAAAACACTGAACACAGGATGCTCCTACCAAGCTTGTCACACATTGTAATGACCAATTCATACCTCAGATCTCTCCCACCCTTGGAAACAAAAGATATGTTAATGACATTCACACCTCCTCATGAAGACCCCCTGCCAGGTGGCCTTAATGACTCTCTTCACCAGCCACCTTTCCCACCCTTGGAAACAAAAGAAATGTTAATGAGCAACTGACACCTAATCTAATCTCAACACATACTGCTGTCTCTGCTTCTACTCTTTGTATTTCTCTAAAACAGTCTGAAATAGTAATTAATTTACCACTTTTCAGTGCATTCTGGGCATTTGGGAGGTTCTCCTGTGTTTATCTTTAAAAAACACTTCTAAATGCAAACGCAGATAGACGTGCATAAACACATTATGCAAACGCAGCTACACAGACATTTTATAACCTACGTTTTCCAGCAGTCAGTTTCCATCGTTCAGAAGTGTCCTGTGTGCATGGGTCCTAATGGTTAGGAATATCCCCAGTCTGCTGATCAGACCGAGAAGGAGCAGCAGGGGACTGATGAGGTCATCCCTATTCTCTCTCTTCCTGCTGGTTTATATTGTCCACATATTTGCATGACTTCACTTTCTATATTATAGTTAGGAATATCCCCAGTCTGCTGATTAGACAGAGAAGGAGCAGCAGGGGACTGATGAGGTCATCTCTATGCTCTCTCTTCCTGTCGGTTTGTATTGTCAGCATATTTGCATGACTTCACTTTCTATATTATAGTTAGGAATATCCCCTGTCTGCTGATCATACAGAGAAGGAGCAGCAGGGGACTGATGAGGTCATCTCTATGCTCTCTCTTTCTGCCGGTTTGTATTGTCAGCATATTTGCATGACTTCACTTTCTATATTCTAGTTAGGAATATCCCCAGTCTGCTGATCAGACAGAGAAGGAGCAGCAGGGGACTGATGAGGTCATCTCTATGCTCTTTCTTCCTGCCGGATTGTATTGTCAGCATATTTGCATTACTTCACTTTCAATATTATAGTTAGGAATATCCCCAGTCTGCTGATCAGACAGAGAAAGAGCAGCAGGGGACTGATGAGGTCATCTCTATGCTCTCTCTTCCTGCCGGTTTGTATTGTCAGCATATTTGCATGACTTCACTTTCTATATTATAGTTAGGAATATCCCCAGTCTGCTGATCAGACAGAGAAGGAGCAGCAGGGGACTGATGAGGTCATCTCTATGCTCTCTCTTCCTGCCGGTTTGTATTGTCAGCATATTTGCATGACTTCACTTTCTATATTATAGTTAGGAATATCCCCTGTCTGCTGATCATACAGAGAAGGAGCAGCAGGGGACTGATGAGGTCATCTCTATGCTCTTTCTTCCTGCCGGATTGTATTGTCAGCATATTTGCATTACTTCACTTTCAATATTATAGTTAGGAATATCCCCAGTCTGCTGATCAGACAGAGAAAGAGCAGCAGGGGACTGATGAGGTCATCTCTATGTTCTCTCTTCCTGCCGGATTGTATTGTCAGCATATTTGCATGACTTCACTTTCAGTATTATAGTTAGGAATATCCCCAGTCTGCTGATCAGACAGAGAAAGAGCAGCAGGGGACTGATGAGGTCATCTCTATGCTCTTTCTTCCTGCCGGTTTGTATTGTCAGCATATTTGTATGACCTCACTTTCTATACTATAGTTAGGAATATTCCCAGTCTGCTGATCAGACAGAGAAGGAGCAGCAGGGGACTGATGAGGTCATCTCTATGCTCTCTCTTCCTGCCGGTTTGTATTGTCAGCATATTTGCATGACTTCACTTTCTATATTAAAGTTAGGAATATCCCCAGTCTGATGATCAGACAGAGAAGGAGCAGCAGGGGACTGATGAGGTCATCTCTATGCTCTCTCTTCCTGTCAGTTTTTTCTTGTCAACATATTTGCATGCAGCACACCTGATGGGATTCCAGTGCTACCCCTTCTTCTCCCAGTGCTGTAATTCAGAGGTTTGCAAGAGTCTGATACTATATCAAATGATAGCACTAACTCTAGCGGCACTGTGTCTTTTTGTGCCCAACTGAAATGCAAAAATTGTAAAAAAGTGTAAATTATAATCCTATCATCAAAAATATTTTTCTAAATCTATAACCTTTTATAGATATCAAAATGTCTGTCCTCGATGTCTTTAATAGCTACTTTCAAGGTCGCTAACAAGTATTGTTTTCAAAGGCAAAGTACAGCACTGTAATAAAAATAGAAAATAAAAAATAAGATGACTGCTCAGAAGAGGGCATTTTTACATGAAACGTCTGTGGTGTGCCTGCCAACACAGAGCTATAGTAGTTTTTGTATTAAATTTTGGTGGCAGGGGTATTCAGGTTAATAAAGTAGAAGAATATTAATATTCATGAATGCTTCCATTGACATTTTAAGGTCTTAATACCACAGTAAGTGACTTGAAACATTGTGGTCTGGTTCACTGGCTGTCTGGAAGTTTGGACAAGTTGCCTGCCTTGAAATTTAGTACACTTGGATCTACATGAGAGAGAGAGGCTGAGTGCATTGCAAACTGCGTGTGCAGGGACTGGGTTGTCTAACTGAATGAGTGCTGTCCTTTGTTACGTGTGTGTTTATGACAGCTTAGCAAAAGCCCTTGTTCCCCTCCGGAGTTCTGTTGGCAGCTTGCAATCATGACAGCGTAAGAACTAAGATAACTGCAGACTAGCTGACAATATAATCTTTGGGGAGGGTGATGGCGTTAGGCTCGGCAAAGCAGAGTGCCAGCATACAAAGCAAGTGTACCATGAGTGAAGCCCCACCCCTGGGATATGCTGGTCTTAGCTACTTTTAACTTGTTCCATACCCACTTGTCTCCTGGCATATTATTATTTGCTGTTGCAGAGAGTAAAAGCATCCCCAGATAGCCTGGGCTTTTTGCAAACGATCAAAAGATGTATTTGCAATACCGATTTTGGAAGTTATTTATTTTGCTTAAATGCATATCCAAGGCAAGGAAAACTATTTGGATAGGATTTAGTTTTTTCTGTTATTTTGAAACAAATAAACAAAGGGAAAAATGTTATGCACCCAAAAGTAATTATAAGACAGCTATAATGCTGGCCATAGACGGGTCAAAAATCGGCCAATTTTGCAGGCGAAAAAAAAATTGTCCGATTTTCACACTGTTAGTGGGTTAATTGGTCGGCTGTTTTTCGGGTTTTCTGCACAGTTTTTTTGGAAAATTTGTGGCCGTTGGTCATGTTGGAAAATTTGTGGCCGATTTGGACAATCGACCGATTTTCCCGGCAATGATGGGCAAATCGGCCGATCGTTTTACCGATAAAAAATCTGCGCATGAGCCGTGACCTGCAAGGTTGCCAGCATTCTCTTTTGCTGCAAATACACACACATATGTATGTGTATATATGTATATGTGTATGTATATGTGTATATATATATGTATATGTGTATATATATATGTATATATGTGTGTGTGTATATATATATATATATATATATATAATTTTTTTTTTTGTTTCTGAAAGTCCAAAATTAAATTGTTTTCCTAGAAAAGGTAATGAGGTTCTAAAAAGGTTTTTTAAAATTTTCTATTTTCCAAGCAAAGATAGGTTTATAGGAGTAGAAAAAAACCTGTTGTTTCAGCAGATGTCCTAAGAAGAAGAAGAAGAAGAAGAAGAAGTCCGCTATTATATTTTATATGAAAAAGTCTTGCAGTTGCAACAAATGTATCCATTTGTATCCAAATAAAAACATAATGTATTTGTATTGCTGTCACATTGTATGGTGTGCTCCCCTGTCTCTGTCAAACTGGTTTTTTGTCCCATTCTTTTGTGAGCATTGGTGGCAGCATCAGCAACGGCACCGACCGATTTTTTGTTTATCGGCCGAAAATTCGTCTATGGCCTGCATAAGGCTCCATACACATTGGGCGTTTTAATAACGATGGTGGCGTTAGCTGTGTAAAGCCATGTTAAAAAATGCTAGTTTTTTTTCAGTGTTTTTAAGCATTTTTGCACTATTTTTTACAGGTACTTGCATAGCTCCATCAATTTACGCATCGCTTTACATATATAGTCGCGTTGAAAAATGCTATTTTCTTTCAGCATTTTTGCATTATTTATTACAGGATCTTATATAGCTCCATCAATTTACGCATTGCTTTACATATATAGTCATGTTAAAAAAATGCTAATTTTTTTTTCAATGTTTTTTAGCCTTTTTGCATTATTTATTACAGGTACTTGCATAGCTCCATCAATTTACGCAGCGCTTTACATATATATGCGTACATTCACATCAGTCCCTAACCCTCGAGGGGCGTACAATCTAAGGTCCCTAACTCACATTCATACATACACATACTAGGGCCAATTTAGACAGGATCCACTTAACCCCTCCCTTCTAGATTGTAAGCTCGAAAGAGTAGGGCCCTCTAACCCCTCGTGTGCTGTTTGTAGTTGCTGTACTGTTTCATGTATTGTCCCCCACTCTATTGTACAGTGCTGAGCAAACCCTTTGGTGCTATATAAACTCGATGTAATAATAACCTATCAGCATGTCTTTGGAGTGTGGTAAGGAAACCGGAGGACCCGGAGGAAACCCACGCAGGCCCAGGGAGAACATGCAAACTCCAGGCAGGTGGTTCAGTGGTTGGGATTCAAACCAACGACCCTAGTACTTCCAGTTGAAAGTCCTAACCCTTTAGCCACTGTGCTGCACTAGCATTAGCTTGTAGCTGCCTTTGCGCTTTTTAGCTGGTTCTTACACAATAAATAAATAATAATAATACATTTTTGATCAAGCAACTTCTCAAAACGCCAGTTTTTCAGCATTAGAATGTTTTTACAGCTATAAAACTTCTTTAGAAACCCTCTAATTCTGGGGGGGGGGCTTTCAGCCAAAAAATGCCCCTGCCAAAAAATGCTGATTAAAGGCTACGTGTGCATGGACCCATAGGATAACATGCTGGGGGTTTACTGGCTGTAGAAAAAAAAACCATCAAAAGCCAAAAATAGCAGCTGTAAAAATGTCCAGTGTGCATGAGGACGAAAGGCTAAAGTTTGCCCTAGTGTATTTTGGGTGCACACCTTCAAGAACTAATATATTGTGCTTAGCTTACATAGTTTTCTCAGTTTTCAAACTGAAACAACACACCTGCTTGAAACTTTTCTTTGTTGTTTCCATCAGCATAATGTAAAGCATGGAAATTAAAGTTTAACTTCTGGCAGTTGGCCAGAAATACACAAAAGTGAACTGTCTTCCATGCCAAAGGATGGGTAGTACTGTCCAGATATTTGACAGCACAGTCAATAGGGTGACATTGCTTTCTCGGTTGCCCTAGGTTCACACCTAAGCATTTTCTGCAGCATTTTGCAGAAACGCAGTACAGTCCATTTAACATGATTTCCTATGGGACACGTTCATATCTCCATGTTTTCACCCGGTGCTTTTTTTGGAAAGGGTCAGGAACTTTTAGCTGCATTTTTGGTTCTATGGACTTCAATGGAAACACTGCAAAAAAGCATGTAGTGCATTTTTGCTGTGTTTTTGCCACATTTTTAAATCTGCCTAGCAACAAGAAAAAAAAAAATGGAAAAAAACAAACAAACCGCAAAACGTGTCAAAATGCAGGTGCAGAAACAGATCAAATTCAAACTGCATAGGTGTGAACCTAGCCTTAGGGTTAAGGAATACATTGAAATGTAAAAAGTGAAATGATACAACGCACTGATAAACGATCATTTCTTCTCACTCCTGTTATCAGTATGTTCCCCATGCAGATCCTGATTGGCTTAGTACTGACCTACCTCTCCCAGTCTGAGTGCTGCTGTAAGACAGATTACATAGGCTGATATCAGACAGTTTCTGGTATTTATGATGCTTTATTTAATGTTTATTTTATGATGTACATTAAGGGCTTGTTCACACTAGCAGGTGGGGGGCAGTAAAACCCTGTGGCTGAGCAGTGCTTCTACTGCACCCCAGCCGCTGCCACCTTTAACTGCAGAAGCAGCTTCCAGGATGCACAAATGATGCAGCAGTTCTACCCCCTGTCACCTCTGTAATGCCCACTGAGCACAAACCATTCAGGTGAAGGGGGTCGCTCTGCAAGCTTCCGCAACTCTATGCTTCAAAGAGTTAAATCAGGCGGTGAGGAGGTAATACAATGCTTCATCGCTGCCTCTCATGTGCTCCTGGAAGATTAATCTAAACGTGGACCACTCTTCAGAGACCAAAGCTAGTGTGATCAAGCCCTTCGAGTGTGTGTATGTATGTAAAATCAAATAATGTGTAGTACAACAATTTCTCAAAATACTCTTTTACTTGTAGATATAAGTGCAAAAATACAAATCACAGTAAAGCAACAGTTTCAAACGACCATGTTTGAGCATTCACACATGCTTTGATTCTTTGTATGAGAGCAGGCAGTGTGGAGCCTGCTTGATGTGGAATACTGCTCATTTGATTCTTAATACAAGTGGTGTAGCTCACCCTTGAGTGAATGTATGTGTGTGTATATATATATGTGTGTGTGTGTGTGTGTGTGTGTGTGTGTGTGTGTGTGTGTATATATATATATATATATATATATATATATATATATACACACACAGGTGAAACTCAAAAAATTAGAATATCGTGCAAAAGTTCATGTATTTCAGTAATGCAACGTAAAAGGTGAAACTAATATATGAGATAGACTCATTGCATGCAAAGCAATATAGTTCAAGCTGTGATTTGTCATAATTGTGATGATTATGGCTTACAGCTCATGAAAACCCCAAATCCAAAATCTCAGAAAATTAGAATATTGTGAAAAGGTGCAATATTCTAGGCTCAAAGTGTCCCACTCTAATCAGCTAATTAAGCCATAACACCTGCAAAGGGTTCCTGAGCCTTTAAATGGTCTCTCAGTCTGGTTCAGTAGGAATCACAACCATGGGAAAGACTGCTGACCTGACAGCTGTGCACAAAACCATCATTGACACCCTCCAGACGGAGGGAAAGCCTCAAAATGTAATTGCAAAAGAAGTTGAATGTTCCCAAAGTGCTGTATCAAAGCACATTAATAGAAAGTAATGTGGAAGGGAAATGTGTGGAAGAAAAAGGTGCACAAGCAGCAGGGATGACCGCAGCCTGGAGAGGATTGTCAGGAAAAGGCCATTCAAAAGTGTTGGGGACTTTCACAAGGAGTGGACTGAGGCTGGAGTCAGTGCATCAAGAGCCACCACACACAGATGGATCCTGGACAAGGGCTTCAAATGTCGTATTCCTCTTGTCAAGCCGCTCTTGAACAACAAACAACATCAGAAGCGTCTTACCTGGGCTAAAGAAAAACAGACCTGGTCTGTTGCTCAGTGGTCCAAAGTCCTCTTTTCTGATGAGAGCAACTTTTGCATCTAATTTGGAAACCAAGGACCCAGAGTATGGAGGAAGAATGGAGAGGCACACACTGCAAGATGCTTCAAGTCCAGTGTGAAGTTTCTACAGTCTGTGTTGATTTGGGGAGCCATGTCATCTGCTGGTGTTGGTCCACTGTGCTTCATTAAGTCCAGGGTCAACGCAGCCGTCTACCAGGAGATTTTGGAGCACTTCATGCTTCCTTCCGCAGATGAGCTTTTTGGGGATGCTGACTTCATTTTCCAGCAGGACTTGGCACCTGCCCACACTGCCAAAAGCACCAACACCTGGTTCAATGACCGTGGGATTACTGTGCTTGATTGGCCAGCAAACTCGCCCGACCTGAACCCCATAGAGAATCTATGGGGCATTGCCAAGAGAAAGATGAGAGACATGAGACCGAACAATGCAGAAGAGCTGAAGGCCGCTATTGAAGCATTCTGGTCTTCCATAACACCTCAGCAGTGCCACAGACTGATAGCTTTCCTGCCACACCGCATTGAGGCAGTAATTGCTGCAAAAGGGGCCCAAACCAAGTACTGAGTATATATGCATGCTTATACTTTTCAGAGGTCCGATATTGTTCTATGGACAATCTTTGTTTTATTGATTGCATGTAATATTCTAATTTTCTTAGATTGTGGATTTGGGGTTTTCATGAGCTGTAAGCCATAATCATCACAATTATGACAAATCACAGCTTGAACTATCTTGCTTTGCATGTAATGAGCCTATCTCATATATTCATTTCACCTTTAAATGAAATAAATGAACTTTTGCACAATATTCAAATTTTTCGAGTTTCACCTGTGTGTGTGTGTGTGTGTGTGTGTGTATGTGTGTGTGTGTATATATATATATATATATATATATATATATATATATATATATATATACACACAAACACACAGTGAATATATTCTGTGATGTAAAAAAATAAGACAAAGATAAATAATTTCAGAACTTTTTCCACCTTTTAATGTAACCTATAAACTGTACAACTCAGTTGAACAACAAACTGAAATCTTTTAGGTGGAGGGAAGTAAAAATAAAAAACTAAAATAATATGGTTGCATAAGTGTGCACACCCTTAAAGTAATACTTTGTTGAAGCACCTTTTGATTTTATTACAGCACTCAGTCTCTTTGGGTATGAGTCTATCAGCATGGCACATCTTGACTTGGCAATATTTGCCCACTCTTGCAAACCACTCAAAATCTGACAGATTGCGAGGGCATCTCCTGTGCACAGCCCTCTTCAGATCACCCTACAGATTTACTATCGGATTCAGGTCTGGGCTCTGGCTGGGCCATTCCAAATCTTTAATCTTCTTCTGGTGAAGCCATTCCTTTGTTGATTTGGATGTATGCTTTGGGTCGTTGTCATGCTGGAAGATGAAGTTCCTCTTCATGTTCAGCTTTCTAGCAGAAGCCCGAAGGTTTTTGCCAATACTGACTGGTATTTGGAACTGTTCATAATTCCCTCTACCTTGACTAAGGCCCCAGTTCCAGCTGAAGAAAAACAGCCCCAAAGCATGATGCTGCCACCACCATGCTTCACTGTGGGTATGATGTTCTTTTGGGTGATGTGCATTGTTGTTTGTGCACCATACATATATTTTGAAATGATGGCTAAACAGTTCAACCTTGGTTTCATCAGACCATAACACATTTTCCCACATGCTTTTGGGAGACTTCAGATGTGTTTTTGCAAAATTTAGCCGGGTTTGGATGTTTTTCTTCGTAAGAAAAGGCTTCCATCTTGCCACTCCACCCCATAGCCCAGACATATGAAGAATACGAGAGATTATTGTCACATGTACCACCCAGCCAGTACTTGCCAGATATTCCTACAGTTCCTTTAATATTGCTGTAGGCCACTTGGCAGCCTCCCAGACCAGTTTTCTTCTCGTCTTTTCATCAATTTTGGAGGAATGTCCAGTTCTTTGTAATGTCACTGTTGCATCATATTTTCTCCACTTGATGATAACTGTTTTCACTCTGTTCCATGGTATATCTAATGCCTTGGAAATTCTTTTGTACCCTTCTCCTGACTGATACCTTTTACCATTGAGATCCCTCTGATGCTTTGGAAGTTCTCTGTGGACCATGTCTTTTGCTGTAGGATGTGACTAAGAAAATGTCAGGAAAGACCTACTAGAACAGCTGAACTTTATTTGGGGTAAATCAGAGACACTTTAAATGATGGCAGCTGTGTACTGACTCCTATTTAACATGATTTTGAATGTGATTGCTTAATTCTGAACACAGCTACATCCCCAGTTATAAGAGAGTGTGCACACTTATGCAACCACATTATTTTAGGGTTTTTTTTTTTTTTTTACTCCCCCCCCCCCCCCCCCAAAAAAAAAGATATCAGTTTGTTTTTCAATTGAGCTGTACAGTTTCTAGGTCACATTAAAGGTGGAAAAAGTTCTGAAATTATTTATCTTTGTCTCTCTTTTTTATATTACAGAAACCTGACATTTTAACAGGGGTCTGTAGACATTTTATATCCTGTGTGTGTGTGTATATATGTGTATATGTGTGTGTGTGTGTGTGTGTGTGTGTATATATATATACAGTATATATATATATATATATTGTAACAGGGTTAGCTCGGCAGCGGGTGTGTGGGACCCCCTGGATGGGTGCACAACACAAAAAAAAATAGGCACAGCACAACAATAGTGGAGGTGAAAACAAACAGGTGCAATTTATTTACAATATTTACAGAAAAAATGATAAACAAAAAGAAACATCAAAATAAATCCTGGCCAACTTGGCTACTTACTGCAACAACAGCTTCTCCCTAGCTACCCACTAGGTACAGCCTGCTGCTATACCTAGTTGCTAGTACTTGGAGGCTAGCCACACAGGCTTTGGTCTCTCTGCACACAGGTAACAGGTCAGCTCCCCAGACAGTTCAGGCACAGATCTGGTTCCAGGGTGGAGCAACTCCCTAAGCACTCTGGGAGGTTTTATAGAGGTGTTTAATGAGCCCACTACCTTCAGCTGGGCTCATTACCTCAGTGCTGAAGGACTCAGCACTTCCCTCTAGTGGTACAAATCCCCATAAAGCCTGAACCTTGGACAAATATATCGTCCATCCAGGACGCAACCAGGTGATTTCACCTGCCTACTGTCACATACCCCCCCCTCTTGTTTCAACCTTGGGGTTGTAACACCAGTAGCCAGGCAGGCATGTACCCGGGATAAAGCATCCACATTTCCCATCTGAACACCAGGGCGATGCTTCACCGTGAAGGTAAATTCCTGTAGGGCCAGAAACCACCTATTTACCCTTCTATTGGTCTCCTTATTTTGAGCCATCCATTTCAAGGGAGCGTGATCTGTGATCAGGTCAAAATGTCTGCCCAGCAGATAGTACCGAAGGGAATCTAGGGCCCACTTCACCGCTAAACACTCCTTCTCAATCGTGGCGTAATTTTCCTCGTGAGACTTTAGCTTTCGGCTGAGATAGATTACTGGGTGCTCCTCCCCCTGCCAAACCTGGGACAGCACTGCTCCTAAGCCAACATTGGATGCATCCGTCTGGACCACAAAGTCTTTTGAGAAGTCTGGGGAGTATAGGACTGGCTGGCTACATAAGGCCCTTTTTAAAGACTGGAAGGCTGCTTCAGCATCAGGGGACCACTTAACCATGACAGGCTCCTTCCCTTTTGTCAGGTTGGTTAGGGGTACTGCCATAGAAGCAAAATGGGGAATGAATTGCCGATAGTAGCCAGCAATTCCTAGAAAAGCCCGTACCTGCTTTTTGTTATTTGGACGTGGCCAATTCTGTATTGCTTCCACTTTGTTTATCTGAGGTTTTATTACCCCTCTCCCAATAGTGTACCCCAGGTACCTGGCCTCCTCCTGTCCAATCGTACACTTCTTTGGGTTGGCCGTAAACCCAGCTTTCCGTATTGAGTCTAGCACAGCCTGAACTTTTGGCAAATGTGAGGCCCAGTCTGCGCTATGGATAATCACATCGTCCAAGTACGCTGCAGCATACTTCTGATGGGGACGAAGAATCTGATCCATTTTTCGCTGAAAGGTGGCCGGTGCATTCTGTAACCCGAACGGCATTCTTTTATACTGGAATGACCCTTCTGGGGTTACAAATGCAGTCTTCTCCTTTGCCGACTTAGCTAGGGGAATTTGCCAATAACCTTTTGTCAAGTCTAGCGTTGTCATGTACCGGGCTGCTCCCAGTCGGTCGATTAGTTCATCTATCCTTGGCATGGGGTAGGTGTAAAATTTTGTAACTTTATTCAACTGTCGAAAGTCGTTACAAAATCGCCAGCTCCCATCTGGTTTGGGCACCAACACTATGGGGCTGGACCAGTCACTTTGGGACTCCTCTATCACCCCCAAATCTAGCATTCTCTGTACTTCCCCACGTATTGCCTCCCGTCGAGCCTCTGGGATTCTATAGGGTTTCAGTTTTACTCTTTCACCCGGTGGGGTGATAATGTCATGCTCCACCCCCGAGGTTTGTCCCGGCAGCTCAGAAAAAACATCTGTGTTGCGGAGCACAAACTCTTTAGCCTCCTGTTTTTGAACTGTAGACAGCGTGACTGCTATTCCAACCTCCGGAACCAAGCAGTTAGATGGCGCTGGTGACAAACCCTCAGCAACTAGGGATTCCCTGTCCCTCCAGGCCTTTAGCAGATTAATGTGGTAGATCTGCTCCGGTTTCCGCCTTCCTGGTTGTCTGACCCTGTAATTCACTTCACTCACTTTCTCAATCACCTCGTAGGGGCCATGCCATTTGGCCAGGAATTTGCTTTCAACCGTAGGGATTAGCACTAGCACTCTATCTCCTTCAGCAAATGACCTGGTCCGGGCCCCCCGATTGTACACCCTCTGCTGCGCTAACTGTGCTTGGGACAAATGTTCCTTTACGATAGGCATGACCTGGGCAATTCTATCTTGCATTTGGGCGACGTGCTCAATCACACTCCGGTGGGGAGAACTCTCACTTTCCCAAGTTTCCTTGGCGATATCTAACAGCCCCCTTGGGTGTCTCCCATAGAGCAACTCAAAGGGTGAAAACCCTGTGGAGGACTGGGGTACCTCCCGGATGGCAAACATCAAATAGGGTACTAAATAATCCCAACCCTTTCCATCCTTATCTACCACCTTCCTTAGCATTTGTTTCAGGGACATAAAGGGGGTTCCCTGATCCGTCAGCAGTTCCTTTGAAATACCCACTCGGCTGAAAACGAGGAATAGCTCCTTAGCTATTGTCTTGGCAGAGGTATTTCGGAGTGGAATTGCTTCTGGATAGCGGGTGGCATAGTCGAGTATGACCAACAGGTACTGATGCCCCCTAGCGGATTTCACCAGCGGACCTACCAAATCCATGGCAATCCTTTCAAAGGGGACCTCAATGATGGGAAGAGGTACCAGTGGACTACGGAAATGGGGCATAGGGGCCGACTTCTGACACACAGGGCAAGAGGAACAGTAATTTTCCACCTCCTTAATGACCCCAGGCCAATAGAACCGCTGCAGTACTCTTTCCCGTGTTTTCTCCGCCCCCAAATGACCCCCAAGGATGTGTCCATGGGCCAACTCCAACACCAACTTCCTGTAAGGTCTGGGCACCACCAGTTGCTCAATGGTTTCTTCTGCCCCTTGAGCAACTCGATAGAGTAGGTCCCTTTCCACAAGGAAGTATGGATAAGCAGCAGTTTTCTCAGGACTCACTAGTTGACCATCTACTTTTACTACATTTTCCCGGGCTTTTATCAGTGTGGGGTCTTTCAGCTGTTCGGTTGCAAAATTTTCCCTATGTACCTCTAAGTCCGAGAACTCCACAACCGGCAGATTTTCATCTGAGGAGGCGGGCTCCTCCTCAGTTCCTTGGGTCTCCCCAGCTAGTACCGACAAGGGGAACTTGGGAGAGACCTCACCACACTCAGACGCTTTCTGAGATTCACCTTCCTGGTCTGCAGGGGAGACAGTGGGGGGGTCAGAACAATCCCAGAGTTCCCAGAATTTTGGAAAATCCCTCCCCACAATGGCATCATGTGGTAAATGAGGTACCAATCCTACCTGATGAGACAGGTTACCTTTGGGGGTCTCAAAAAACACAGTAGCCACGGGATACTCCCTAGTGTCCCCATGCACACAAATCACCGCCACCTTTTTATGCCCAGAGACCTTTGTAGTGACCATCTCCTCTCTTATCAAGGTTACCAGGCTACCTGAATCCAGCAACCCCACAATATTATTTCCATTAACAGTCATTTTGCACAAATGTTTCTCAGTGCCCAGGCTGGCCGTGCATACCACTGTCGCAAACAGCGACTGACGTCTATTGCTCAGAAAGTCACACTGCATAGGCTCATCCACCACTGGGCAATTAGCTGCAATGTGTCCCTCTTGCCGGCAGCGGTAACAGACAAATTTTTTCACCGCTTCTTGCAGCCTTGGCCTTCCTGGCCGCTCTTGCCAGACATTGGGTAATACTCCCACCCTCTCACTCTCTCCACCCTCACCCCTTGTAGTCATCTTACCCGCCGCTGGGGATGGTCTGGTCTTAGGGTGGAAAGTCCGTGAGTCTCTGGAAGAGGAGGTCAGGTTCTCAGTAGCCAAGTATCTCTCCACTAGATCCACCAGCTTGTCTGCAGTTTCTGGGTCTCCATGGCTGACCCACTTTTGAATAGTAGTAGGCAGAGACCTTAGGAACCGATCCATGACGACACGTTCCACAATTTTTGGGGCGGTCAAAGTCTCTGGCTGCAGCCACTTCCTGCTCAGGTGAATGAGATCATACATCTGTGACCTGGGAGGTTTCCCAAGCCGAAAAGTCCAATTATGTACCCGCTGAGCACGGACAGCGAGGGTAACACCCAACCGGGCCAAAATTTCCACTTTTAGCACATCATAGTTTTTGGCTTGGTCCGGCTCTAGGTCATAGTAAGCTTTTTGCGACTCTCCAGTTAATAATGGGGCCATCAATCCAGCCCACTGTTCTTTAGGCCACTTTTCCCTTTCAGCAGTCCTTTCAAAGGTGGTTAGAAACACCTCCGGATCATCCTCTCCCGTCATTTTTGGCAATAAACGGCCCACAGAAAATGATGGTGTTTTACCAGAATCAGCCTCAGTCTGCTGCCTCTGCTGGAGCTGCTTCAAAACAGCCTCCATTTGTTGCTGGTGTTTCTGGTCCTGTTGCACCAGCAATTCCCTATGGCGGACCTCTGCTTGTTCCAAGGCCCTCTGCTGGGCTGCAATGCTCTGCTGGAAACTTGCATTTGCCTGTTGTTGATTGGCATTTGCCAGAGCCAACTGTCTGATTATCTCCTCCATGCTGGCCTTTAGTTACCACAACTGCCCGCCGTCCTCCACCATATGTAACAGGGTTAGCTCGGCAGCGGGTGTGTGTGACCCCCTGGATGGGTGCACAACACAAAAAAAAATAGGCACAGCACAACAATAGTGGAGGTGAAAACAAACAGGTGCAATTTATTTACAATATTTACAGAAAAAATGATAAACAAAAAGAAACATCAAAATAAATCCTGGCCAACTTGGCTACTTACTGCAACAACAGCTTCTCCCTAGCTACCCACTAGGTACAGCCTGCTGCTATACCTAGTTGCTAGTACTGGGAGGCTAGCCACACAGGCTTTGGTCTCTCTGCACACAGGTAACAGGTCAGCTCCCCAGACAGTTCAGGCACAGATCTGGTTCCAGGGTGGAGCAACTCCCTAAGCACTCTGGGAGGTTTTATAGAGGTGTTTAATGAGCCCACTACCTTCAGCTGGGCTCATTACCTCAGTGCTGAAGGACTCAGCACTTCCCTCTAGTGGTACAAATCCCCATAAAGCCTGAACCTTGGACAAATATATCGTCCATCCAGGACGCAACCAGGTGATTTCACCTGCCTACTTTCACAATATATATATATACACTCACACACACATGTACACCACTTTTTTTTAGTATATAAAACGGCTCTTTTTATTTTTTGCTGTCCTGTTGAGGAGATTTTCCTTCCTGTTCTGAAGACACAGCAGGAAGTAATGACAGTGGTCCCTAGAAAGAACATAATCTAACAAGTAGGGACACAGAAAGCAATAATAATTAAAATGGATTCTAATCCAGCCCTACTTTATCCACAACAAAGGAAAACACGTTTTCATTATTTGCAAAGGAACACATTAAACTGTTCTTCATATTGGCTTGAAGTTCAGCTTTAATTAGGTTTGTAGTTGGTTTTTATTGGCTATACATGATTTCGAATTTTATGAAAAATATACAAATGTCTGCTTGTTATCGCTCCCTTGCTTGCAATATCAGATACACTGGAAACATTTTCAGCTGCTTCATGTTACTTATATTACACAGAGGTTTTAGTGATGTTTGTTTTCACCAGAATTCTGTAAACTTAAAACAAGTTACTTCAGCAGAGTTGCTAATAAAATGCTGTGGAGGTTATTGTGCAATGCTACAGCTATTTTAGGCTTAGCAATGCTTAAAGTACTAAAAACTAATCACTAAAATCCCTGATGATATTTCACGTGTTAATGTAATTTTAAAATTCAATTTTGGTCTTTTTTTTAATCTTTAACTTTCATTGAAATATTATCTGGTAATCCTGCAATGAAGGGCCTTGTGTGAGACACTTTTTTATGGGGTAACAACAGTTTGTCCTTTTCTCTCAATTGCACTCGCCACCCTGTCACATGTGCTACCAGTAGAGGCTTTAAAGTAGTTGTTAAGGAAGAAGGTTTATTTACCTGACTGCATTCTATGCAGTAAGCTAAAAAACTTTTGTGTGCGACTTCTCCCGCAGCTCCCCTTAACCACTTAAAGTCCGGACGCTTTTACCCCCTTTCTGTCCAGGGCAATTTTCAGCTTTCAGCGCTATCACACATTGAATGACAATTGCACAGTCATGCAACACTGTACCCATAGCATTTTTTTTAGAAAGATAAAGCTTTACTTTGGTGGTATTTATTCACCACTGGGATTTTTATTTTTTTTGCTATATAAATGAAACAGTCCAAAAATTTTGAAAAAAAGTGTTTTTCTTATAAAATTTGCTAAATAAATAATATGTCATCATAAATCTTGGCCACAGTGTATTCAGTTATCTTTTTAGTAAAAAAAAAAAAAATAACCCAATTTATTATTTTTTTTTATATTATTTGTGTTTTTTTTTTTTTTATCTACATACTGTCACCCTAGCAGTACAGTGTCACCATGGTAACACTGTACTACTTGTGGGGGGTGATGAAGATTTTTTTTTTTACCCATAAAGGCTGTAAAAGCAATCATTTCTCCTTCTCTCTGGCTGCATTCTTGCAGCCATTGAGAACTACTGTGTGAGCTCTGATTGGTCACAGCTTGTCACATGGTACAAGGCTGTTGTGAATAGCCTTGTACCATGTGGCCTCTGTGATCATTCACAGATTTCACATGTAGTAAGCAATGATGTCAGAAGTGACATCTTGCTTACTACTCTGCATGTGATCACTGATTGGCCAATCAGTGATCACATGATCGAGACCTCGCACATACGACGATCGGTGTTCCACTATGTCAGGGAGTCACAGCGGGCACCAGATCGCAGGGAGCGCGCACAGTCCAGAATGGCGGGCGCCATTTATGAACAGCAACCCGCCCCTGGACTGCCACCGTCCAGCTGTTTATATACAGCAGCCGGACGGCAAGTGATTAATGCATACCTGAGCCTGATCTCGATCCAGCTATGTACACAGGAGCTGAGGCTCTCTCGACTCTCTTGCTCCTCATTGGTTCAGATACAGTAGCAGAAGCCATTGGCTCCCACTGCTGTCAGTCAGTGCCAGAGGCTGGGGGTGGGGTCGGGACACACAGAGCAAGGCTCAGGCACAAGCATGCATAAGTGCCCCCAAAGCAAGGGGCTTGCTCTTCGAGCACTCGGCAGAGGGGTGGAGCCCCGGTAGCGCCAACAATAGACCCAAGAATAGGGGGATCAAGACTGCTCTGTGCAAAACCATTGCACAGAACAGGTAAGTATAACGTCTTTGATATTTTAATAAATTAAAAAACAAATCCCTTTAAGCAACTATGCCGATACTCTTGTGCATGTATGTTTTGCTGCTGTTACCTTGAAGAAAACTGCCCTGATCAGTGACGTGCAGCCACCACTAGACTCCGTGCAAGAAGTGGCTGCATGGAGGCTAATGGAGATCAGCAGCAATGAGATAAAAAAAAGTGCTAAAAGAAGATATGAGCAGTATTTTCTAACAAAACAGAACAAACACAGCAATTCATGTCATTCATTTAGGGTATAGATCTACTTTAAAGGTGAACGATGACCCTGTCAGCAGTTGTAGTTGTGGAACTACTGGACAGGAAAACTGCTCCAGAGAAAAACTTTTCTATAGACTTCCTTTTACTTATCTTTCCTTCCAATAAGCTTTGCAAACCTTTGCATATTTATCCAAAGATCTTATTAAACACGAACATAAATCAATGCATAAAAAATATACAGAAGCCCATATTTCTCTAAATATTGGTTTCATTGAAGAATATTCTCCTGTGATCGAATGTAGAAGCTTTAAATTATTGTTCTTGTGTTCTCAAGTATCCAGGGAGATTTGTAAGGCAGGCAAACGCAGGCAGCAATATAATTAAACATTTTGAAGCTTGTTCCTTTAGTGCATCTGCATGTTTTTCAGTAATTCGGTTCTTTGTGATAGGGAATCCTTTTATCTGTGTCTTAAAATTGGAACTTTAAAGTCATGCCATGAAATTGCAAGGTCCACTTATTTTGGTACCCACCACCTCCAAATGAAAAACACTGAATGAAATCTAAAAGAAAAAAGACATTTTGGACTTTGATTCTATGCAAAGTCCACTATGAATGTTGTAGCCTGAATTTAGGAAAACTGATCCTATGCCTATCCTATGGTGGCTTCAGGTCAGGACTGGGTCAAAGTCCTGATGTCTGCCAGTCCCCATCAATACATATACTTTTCATTGCACTCTACAGGCTTAAGCTGAGTTGCACTCATTGTAGGGAGGGCTACAGCTCTGACTTCATGCTGAAAAGGGCAGCTTGTATATTAAGGACATGTGGGCCCTCAGGAAAATCCTTTAGAGGGAAATGATGCGCTGCATGATAAAAAAAACACCACGTAATTACTTTAGAATTAGTAATATTCAAAACATTAAATCATTTGAGTTAAATGTACTGTACCATAAATCAAAAAAGAGAGACCCTCATTTCTAATATATTCAAAATGCATTCAATTAAATAAACTGGTCCAACACAAGATCCCTATGGAAATATTTATAGAAAATATAGAAAGCTCATTAACCCAGGTTAAAAAACCCATAATAAAATATGAAAATGTGTTACAGTATAAAGAATACAAGTCCTTAAAATAATTATATAGTGAGGCCCCTTCTATATCTTAAGTGATAAATGAAAAAATATAGAATATGCAAAAAATTCCAAAAGTTTCGAGATATGCCTCAGACCAACTTGCAGGTATATATACCTAGCTTTAGTGATGCAAATGCTGTACGTGACTGTATGAGCCTGTTAGATACCAGGATAACAGTAGCTGGAAACCCTCAGTATGTCTCAGGGTGCAGTCCATGAAAGCTGAAAATCAGCTGAGCTTTGGCAAATTTACACTGATTAGCCATAATATTAGGATCACTAACAGGTAAAGTGAATAACATTGATTATCTTATTACAATGGCATCTGAAAGTCAGTGGGATATGTTAGGCAACAATTAAACATATCCCTGAAGTTGATGTGTTGAAAGCAGAAAAAATGGGCGTTGCAGTTTGTTGTATATGGGGCTGAGTATCCACAGACTGGTCAAGGGTCCATGCTAACCCGTGTCCACAACCAAAAGCACCTACAATGGGTATGTGAGCTTCAGAACAGGAACAATGAAAGAAGGTGGCCTGGTCTGGTGAGTTGTTTTCTCTTACATCATGCAGATGGCTAGTTGCGTGTGTTTTGCTTACTTGAGGCAATGTGATGCTTTGAGCAATGTTCTGCATGGGAAACCTTAGGTCTCATTATTCATATGGATGTTACTTGACAAGTACTACCTAACTAAAAATTGTTGCTGATCAAGTACACCCATTCATGAAAATGGTATCCCTTGATGGTAGTGGTCTCTTTCAGCAGGATAATGCACTCTGCCACACTGCAAAAATGGTTCAAGAATGGTTTGAGGAACACAACAGGTTTGATAATATTTGCTTGGCCTCCAAGTTGTCCAGATCTCAATCCAAGCATCTGTGGGATGTGTGGGAAAATAAATGTCTGATACATGGAGTCCCCACCTCACAACTCACAGGACTTAAAGGATTTGTTACTGACTGCTTGATACCAGATACCGCAGTACATCATCAGAGGTCTAATGGCGTCCTTGGCTCGATGGGTTAGGGCTGTCTTGGCGGCAAGAGGGGGACCTACTCAATATTAGGTGGGTCATGATAAAGTTATGACAAAAGTACTAACTCTTCAGTGCCTCAAAGGGGCCAATACCATGGAGATGCCAGGGTTTTGGTGTATGAATGACGTATGGATAAAGTCTCGGAGATACAGCTGTCCTCAGATGTGGAGATCAACGAACTGAAAAAAAGCACACAGGTGGTGCAAGCACCTAGTGCATTATCCGAAGTTTATTAAAATGATAAAAAAAGATAAAAAATATACTCGCAAAATTAGCACATATCAAAGCCTATAAGGCCACAGTGATGGCGGAATTGGTGGCAGAGTGTCCGACTGATGGTGTGGTTGGCCTTTTGATGTGTTTCGGGGACGTGTCCCTTTCCTCATTACTGAAGCCAGTAATGAGGAAACGGAGGGATGGGATGGTCCATAATAATGTTATGTCTGATTGGTGTATCTGCATAGCTTTAATGATGCAAACCGTACATGACTTTAAATCTGTTAAGTACCAGGGTAACAATAGCTAAAACACACTATTCACTGCCTTTTTCTTGTTGCAGAGTGCAGCAGTGAGCTAGAAGGCAGTATGCCTAAAGTCAGTTGAGATCTATATATGCCTAGCTTTAAATATTGTGCGATTATATGAATTTTACAAACCTATTTGGTACCAGAATAATAGTAGCTGGAAACCCACTCTGGACACTTCCTCGCTCAGGGTGCAGGAGCAACCAAAAAGACCTCTACCATGGGAAGGTGACAGCAAAATAGTTTCAGTATATTTAAGTAAGAAAGCATGTCTATAACGCGCATAATTCAGATAGATGGATCATCATTGGTATACAGACAATATTTAAAGCTATGAAATAGGGATTCCCAACATTACCACCAAGCTACCATCCCCAGTTTTGCTTGCATGGCTGCTTTGTCAAGGGAGATGAGGAAATACTTTTTGAGTATACCGGAAATATTTGCAGACATCTTGCCATGCCTGCATTTATTTTGATAGATTGCCTATATATGCTTCTCTATATGACAGGTTTCCTTTACGCTCTTGTTTGCACTTTATTTCAACCTTGAAAAGCATTGCATACCTTGATGGCCACATAGAAATAAATTATGAATGTGTACAGTTCTTTTTCCATAAAGACTTTGATTTGAGAAGAGTGTCATACCCATTAAAGCTTTGCGTCTTCACACACAGGTTGCTTATGGCTTTTAACCCTCTGTGTTTCATGGTGTGCTCAAGACACTGAAGTCATTACCAGACATGGCATTTAGTAGAAAAAGCCGAGTTGTCATAGCAACACCTCTCTCTGCAGCCCCCTTGAGCAGTTTAATGTAGAGGACATTTCACCTGAAATAAACAGAACTAAGATGTCATGTGAACTTTTCTTTTTGGCCGCGTGTATTTTTGGTTGGATAGAAAAGGTGGGGGCAAGTTTGTCATTGTGGATTCCCACATTGTGTGTTGTGTGCACATAAACACCCACTCATATGCCACTATCCATTGGAGCTGGGGATGATTTCCAGCATGCTGCCTCTTTCACCAGGATACACAAACACTGGTTTTGCATGGAAAGGTTTATGGCAGCCTGGGGGTCTGTCTGTTAGACATGTAACTAACTCAGACTTGGAAACTACTTACCACAATGATTTTCTGTCTGAGTAGTTGTGTTTCTCTAGTCCGATCTCTAAATCTATGGTACCAATATAGTTTTGGGTTGCTGGAAGTGACCAGAGCAACAACCGGGAACTTGGTGAAAATTACCACAGGACTCCAAGACAAGAGCACTAAATACTTAGGCTGGCCATACATTTAGTTTTCTTGAGAATTTTGCTTTAGATTTACAAAAAAACATATACTATAAAGTCAAACCTAAACAACACTTTCAGTTGTATCCAATTAGGCAGGCCCTTGCACTACATAGTTGAAGGTAAATCTACAGGAAATTGGAGAGAAACTTGTATAAAGTATGGCCAGCGTTAGTTACAATGCTGTTGAGGTGGTCTTTTGATAATTGTATTTCTTGTCTCCTGAAAAATAATAACTTAGAATAAATTTGTAAAAGTTACCAAACTGAAGAATGATTAAGTGGATACAAACTTCAGAGTCTAAACTGCACCTGAATATCCCTTTTTTGATGACCGACAATGGGGAGAATAGCTAACAAGAATCCAGAGTAAATGAAAAATAATAGTAGTGCAGTCAGTGGCCTTTTCTCAGGAACATATGGACATATGCTTACCTGTTTTTGGAAATCCTCCCTATTGTTTCTATCCAACTTTTTCATTTGATTAGAATAAACTTGCTGACATTGATGCACTGATATTCTGTGTATTTTCTCATTTTCTTTTAGTTTTGTATAAAAGTGGAGGTAAAAGTATGTCCTTGGATTCCTGTCCTAAAGTAAATGAAGGAAAATTCCTCCTCTGGGGTCATACACTTAAAAAAAAAAACCTGACAGGGATTCTATCCCTGCCCTACTCTTCAAAAAACAGAAAAAATAGTTTAGGCTGGAGTTGCGCTTTAAGTATATGAGATTGTTTTACTAAAAGCAGATACAGGCGTACCTCAGTTTACGAATTTGATTTGTTCTGCAGGACTTTTTGTATTGCAAAAAATTTGTAAACCAAAACGCAGTTTCCATAGGAATGCATTAAAAACCAATTAATCCGTTCCAGAGGTCAGAAAAAAGTAAAAAAAAAGTCTTTTATCTGTTCAAAACTCTTTATAAAGTGCACTTTAAAGACATAAATACTGTACAGGGACATGATTAAAAATTAATTTGTAAATGCATTGAAAAGCAATTAATCCGTCCCAGAGGTCAGAAAAAAGTCAAAAAAGATTTTAATCTGTTCAAAACTCTTTAGAAAGTGCACTTTAAAGTCATAAAGGGACATGATTAAAAAAAAATTGTAAATACATTGAAAACCAGTTAATCCGTTCCAGAGGTCAGAAAAAAGTAAAAAAAAAAAGTCTTATCTGTTCAAAACTCTTTATAAAGTGCACTTTAAAGGCATAAATACGGTACAGGGACATGATTAACAAAAAAATTAATAAATGCATTGAAAACCAATTAATCCGTTCATATTGCAAAAATAATGTGTAAACCAAGCCATTATTTTCAATGGATTTTCATTCGAAAAATCCCCCAAAAAAACTAAAATTACGTTAATCAAGGTGTTCGTAAACTGAGGTATGCCTGTAGGGTTTTCATGTCGGGAAATTCTCCCTTAGCTTTTTTAAATGTGGTGAAATTTGCATGCTCAATATTGGATGATGGAAGTCATTAGAGCTTCATCTCATTCATTCAGCTACACTCGGGAATACACTGCAGCGTTGCTCTGGGATCCCTCCAGCACTTACCTTGTCCTGCAATGTCGCCCGTGCAGCATTCCTGGCCATCTCCTCCGCCGATGCCGGCATCCGCCTTCCGGGTTTCGTTCCCTGTGAGCGTCGGGAAGTACGGGGGACGGAACAAGCGGGAATTTAAAAAATGTAAAAATTTGACATTCACTCAATACACTAAAATCTGATAGTATTATATTACTGTATCAAACCATTTCACATACATTTTGTCCCTAGTGCTTTGTCCTGTGCCCTGCCTGCATTTTTACCGTTCTTTCTGCCTTGAAACTGAGAAAAGTCCATGGTGTCCAAAAAGCGTCCCTTTAGGTCAAAAGCGGGTTTAGACCAGCTAGAGAACAGCGATAGTAAATCAGAACCACTTGCAGAATTGAGTGATAATGATTCATGGGGAAATTAGTCATCAGACACTGAAAACGATTTTGCGACTTTGCTCAGTGATGTGCGAACTTGGCGCTATATTTCACATTTCGGTGTTTTTGGTTTGATTACATTATTGAATTAAATGTATTATTATTATAATATTTTTATGATTATTTATTATATTATAATTTATGATTTCGGGTTTCACATTTTAACATATCCGGGATGTTTACTCTTGTTCAGACAGATTTCAGTGAGTTATTCCTAAGAATTACAGACTTACAATAAAAAAAACATATTTCCATTGAAAATAATGTACCGCTTTGAGCACAGAAATACTGACATAATCAGACCGCTAGGGAGGTTAAGCTAAAGGGAACATTTCTACGTAAATTGAAAATACTCTTGCAACATGCACAATCTATTGGCTTTAGTAAATTAACCCTCCTTATGTCTCCATCTTTTTTTACATGACCCTGCCCACACGGTCGTGCCATTCATTCACAGTCTACTGTGAATGAATAGACTACTGCAAGTGCCGTCAGCCATTGCAGCTGATGGCTTGTAGTTCTGGTGTAGAGCTAATGAGCACTCTCATAGTTCACTGATTCTTCCTGCGATTCAGTAACTGCCTGCCCATACCGGAGATACGGGCAGGCAGCTTACTGAGAGTCTGCAGGATCCTGGCATTGCACCCATGATCTGCTGACCGCGGGTGCAATGCTTTACAGGCTGTAATGAAAATAATAATAAATGCACTTTTTTTTTTTACCTGCAAAAAGATGTGCAGTTATTTGTTTACTTTTTTTTTAAAAAAAAGGTGATCTTAGCCTTTGACACCATTAAAACCTGATTATGATAATGACAATGATAATTGCGATAAATTATCCACAAGAGGTAGACGTTTTGTTTACCATAATATTTATCATAGATTTCTGCCGTTTTTGGTTTAGATGTTTTTTTTATTTGTTTTTATTCATCTGGGGTTGTTAGGGCTCGTGGTGAATTTTTTTCATGGCTAACAAGTTTTATGTATTTATGTGCGCTACAAAAAGTAATATAGTGTTCTTTGCAATGCTTCTGCTGCTGTTACCCTTTAAATTGGTAAATTTAGCATATCCCTACTTACATCTGCTAGTGGTAATACAAGCTGAATAAAAAGTATTGCTATGCATATACTGTAGAGCTAACCAGCACATCATACGGGCTGTACACTTGATGACATGATTGTCCAATGTTATGACCATTTCTCCCATTTTCATTGAAAAGGCACAACCAATCTTGGCATAAAAAAAAGTAAACATATGCCTTACATCTCTGTTTGATTTGCAGATATCCCCACGTTTATCCTACCTATTATGCTACCATGTAATCTATGATCTCTTGCCTATCATTATGTGTATGGGTGAAGCTGCATTGGGCTCAAAGAGGGCAGAGCTGAAAACAGGATCACTTAACACTCATTTTACAGGAAAAGTCTTAAATCCTTACACATTTACCAAGCTATGATCAATAATAAGAGATCATGAATGTACTTAGTGGGACATACTTAGAAAGCTGCCAACACTTTCAAATTCTAGGCTTGCAAGAGACCCACGTTGAGGCAGGATTCACACTTTTGTGTTTTTGTCGGGTGTGTTTATCATTTAAATCAGTGAAAATGCATGTCAAATGCACCATACATTGCACGCTGAAATGTATGTCAACATGCAGTGATGCGCAATATGACGAGCGTTTTAATTCATATGTGATTATGCTTGATGTGGCAAGGCTTTGAATTTATACCTAGGCCATGAGGTCTGAAATGCTGAAAACAGATTGGTGAGAAACTGAGGATTGAGCGGTCAGCTGGGAAATGAAGATTAAGGTCACTTGCACACAGGGCTGACCAGCTACAGTCCATCCCTTCTGGTATTATAGGGCAGCTTCACTCCACTCTGGTGCGGTCCCTTTGCGCTCTGGGCAACACCCAGTTAATCATTGTTTTTTGTGCAGTTAGCTGTGCTTTCCCATAGACTTCAATGATTTCCTGTGGTTTTTGGGACATCAGAAAGTGCACCAAGGATGCAGCATGCTGGAGTATTGGTGCACTTTATGAAACCAAACCAAATCCACAGGACCTAATAGAAGTCTATGGGAAAGCGTGGGTTAGCTGCGCATTAGCAAAAGTGCAGTGTGGCAGTGTGAAGCATCCAACCCTGCTGCAAACAGCCTGTCAAAGTCTATGGCAGGTTTTGACTGAATGCTGTAAGTTATACCGGCGTTTAGGATCCTTTGCATTCAGGGATGAAGGTGTGGAACACAGGGCCTGAACACCAGTCTCACAGTCCTGGCACACCATAACGCCAGGAGGAACGCACTGCAGTTGGATGGCCCCAAGTGCAAGGGGCCAAAAAGTGAATTCACTGGCTGTGATATCCCCATCTTCCTGGACATCTTCTATCCACAGCATTGGTCCCTAGTATTGTAATGACTGCTGGTAGCTTTCCTGCTGCCTGTCCATGATTTAGACATACTCAATATTAGTTTCAGTTACAGTAGGGAGGTCCCTGGGAGCCCCATAAAAATGGCCCTATGATCCGTAGTTATGCCCCTTGCATGATATGATTATTTTAGCCTATGATACACAGGAGAGCATCACAGCTGCCAAAAAACTGTAAGGAGATATCTAGAAGACTGCCAGATACAGAAGTTGGATTCAAATTAGAATCAAAACAAAGGTAAACAGAGGCTGGTTTACTAAAGGATTTGAGCACAATATATTGTATATTGTAGTAAGCAGGAATGTTCTTTTCACATCATTGGATAATAGGAGTGAATCTTCACATAGTTTGTGTGAATGTTCTCAAATCTTACAGTAAATCAGCCTTAGTCTTGTGAGTAAAAATGCTAAATGTTCATATTTCACGAAAGTGAGCATTGAAAAGAATACCCCGGTTTTACAAAAAATTGGCAGTTGTGGAGATGTGTTTCGCTTGGTTTGCAGAACACATAAAAAGGATAATAAAAAAAAAACCCTAAATAACTCCTTCACTATATGGACAAAGATCAAATAGTAGAACGAGCACAGATATCTTCTTACTTGTGTGATTGGCTTACTACTTTTCACATAGGTCTACAACAGAGTTTAAAAGAAACTTTACAGCATTCCCAATTTTGTCCTGAGGATTACGACAGTGGGCTTTTCATTTATTTTTGTGTGATAAACTGGCCAAAGGAATTGCACAGATATGCCAAGAAGTAGGTTTAGGTATCTACGACACTAAGGGGTCTGTAAAGTTTTCACACATTTACAAAATGTGTGAATTCTGCGTGAAGGTTGCGTAAATCTTGTGTGAAAAAAATTTATAAGTAAACTCCTAAGACTGATATACAGTGAAGGAAATAAGGTCCTGGAGTGGCCTAGCCAGTCTCCAGACCTTAATCCGATTGAAAATCTGTGGAGGGAGCTGAAAGTTCAAGTTGCCAAACATCAGCCACCAAACCTTAATGACTTGAAGAGGATCTGCCAAGAGGAGTGGCCCAAAATCCCTCCTGAGATGTGTGCAAACCCGGTGGCCAACTACAGGAAACGTCTGACCTCTGTGATTGCCAACAAGGGATTTGCCACCAAGTACTAAGTCATGTTTTGTGAAGGGAATCAAATACTTATTTCCCTCATGAACATGCAAATCAGTGCATAATTTGTTAGACATGCATTGCTTTTGAATTTTTGTTGCTATTCTGTCTCTGTGTTACAATATACCTACCATTCGATTTTTAGACTGATCATTTCTTTGTGAGTGGGCAAACATTCAAAATCAGCAAGGGATCAAATACTTATTTCCTTCACTGTATGTTAATGGCATGCAGACCCTCCCATCTAGCAGTTTGTTTGAAGAAGGCACACCAGTGGCCTATCTTAAGCTGATCATACACTTGTAGATTTTTTTTTTTAAGTCTTTTAGGTGAATGGACGAAATTGTGATGTAATCTTGTAATTTAGATGCAGGTGCTGTTTGGCCAGCAATTTCCCTACAGGCTCCTTCGACATAAGTCAATTGAGCAATCAACTGACCTGGCCATACGCTGCTCAAATTTCATCAGAGCTTGTAGTATGCAGCCGCAATTCATGCAGTGTACAGCCTGCTTTAGTATCTACAAAACAGAAGCAGATAGGAATCTGAAAATGTCATAGAGAGGGTTACTTTTTTTTTAACAAAAGTGGGTTTAATCTTAAGGCTACTGCTATACAAATGATAACAAAGACTATTTAAATACAGGGATCAAATGGATATTTTGCCCCAGGACAAAAAAAATACCATGTAGAGAAGCCAAGAAACCCCATGTTTTAATGAGAAATGTGCTTTCCAGTTTATGAGAACATAATCCACAGAGACTCTAGGTGAGAAATAAGAATGTTTTTCCTATGCTATAACTTTCTCTAAAAATTATTTGGCTTCCACTTACATCTGGTGCTAATATATGTATTAAAAAAAAGTATCATCACAAGCTTTTTCAATCTAAATGTAAATGTATCTGTTTTAGTTTATTTTTGGATAGAGTAGTGAAGAATAGATAAAACTCCCAGCTTTTTTTCCATTTTCCTTTCTTTTTCTTTTTCTTTTATTAACTACTTGCCGACCAGTCACGCACTTGATATATCATTGGTCTTCAAGTGGTGTGTCCCATTAAGGAGAGTTTCTTTCATTTTTGATGTTCTGTGGAAATCCTAGACAGTTGTCACTGAAACAAATTTCCTCACTGGAACATTCTTTCTTTTCCTGTTCCAATTTTTGATTTTCCTTCAATTTCAGTCCTAGTGATACAACTTTATATAAAAAAAAATATGGGGGTGAATTTCCCCAGTGGCAATACAACAATAAAAGCCTGACAGGGGCTCTTCCTTACTCTTCCTTACTCAGTCCTAAAAAAAGAATAATTGTAAATGCACTTTAGTGAGCAACTATTGTTTAGAGCTAAAAAAAAAAAAAAAAACCCTCCTAGAAATAGTAAATGGAACCTTACAGACATTTATATCTGTTTGCCTAGGCAGTAACACATACAGTTTTTTCTTAGTAACACATACCACAGCCTAGCCTGATGTATAATGGTCTTCCAGTCTACATGACTCCGCCTAGGCTGCCCGTTGTCATGGATACCAGAACATTGTGACGTTTGGGCTGTTAAATAGATCGCAGGCCGCGTTTTTATCTTTTATTACTTTTATTACTTTTAAGAGAAGAGCCAGCGGGAAATGTTTAATTTTTTTTAATTAAAATCACATTTATCCTTTCATTAATGCACACTTCAAAGAGCATGCTCATATCACAAATTTAGAATATAATTTACGTAACCCAAATGTAGTTGTAGCCATCAACTGAAAGGCTCAATTGGCCAAACACTATAACTGACTTTTTGTTTTGCATTTCTTACTGTTGTTGATTTGCTTGAGCATCTTGGGAATGCAAAGGTTTCATTGCAGATGGATGGGAAAGCTTGCCATGTAAAATTGAACCAAAAAAAAAAGAGAAAAGCTTAAAATTCAGCTGTGTGCTACATGTTGCCTGTGGCTTGGTTGTCGGACTAATACTGAATTGGCTGAAGTGTTTGATCGGGTTGTCTCTGTAGCCTGTCTATGAATATTTAACTACCTCTGAGAGAAGAAGCTCAGAGCAGACAGTGCAGCGAGAAGCCGTAATTTCCTGCTGCTTTTTTAGACGCTTGGGATAGGAATTAAACGTGCAGAATTTATTGCGTTGAGAACAAGTAATGAAATGGGTTCAGCGACTGACCCTCACAAGTCGTTCTACTTTCATGCAAAACAATGCAATAGCTCATCAACAAAGTCTTATCTTGGGTTCTGTTTTCAGCACTTGTTAATATCCTCCACAATATGATAAGTAGTTCAAGTGAATGTTTTGATTATTCCTTTTTCTCTTTATGTTCATTTTAAAGTCCAAATAACTACAAACTGTATTTATGTAACTTTAACTAAACCAAAATAGGCTTTAGTGATATTATAAATGTTGGGTTCGCAAGCATTGTCTGGCACCTGATTGGTTGTTTTTTGATACCCAAAAATGCAACACTATATTGCCTATGCATGTACTGTATGTTCATGTAGTTTGCACTTCATTTTTAGACTCTCCTGACTTTTTCTTTATCTCAGTGAGACAAAATATTTGGCAATGTATACCTGGTTGTCTGACTGCTTGCTAGAAAAGATTGGATGGAAGGAGGTCACAAAGTGCACAATGACCTAGTGCTCATTGGCCATGCCACTAGCTAAACATATCATATGAGATCTGTGGACCCATATATGTCTCAGATAATCTAAAAACACAATATGATATATAACATTGGGCAAAAATAATGACCAGTGAGATAAATGATAATGTCCAAGCGAATAAACGCAGGATCTTGCATAGAAGCTAGTAAGCCCAGGATCAAACGGTAAAATTGCGCACTCACCGGACGCGCTATACAAAAGCGCATATGTAGTATGACCCCTGGAAATCACTCATCAGGCGGGTACAGTGGGTAACCATCCAGGAACAGACGATCTTGGTATAATGGACAGCTAATGAGTGAGGAACTCCCTCCGGTGGCCAAGATGCGTAGTAAGATGTCCTAAAATTTGTTAGCTCCAGATAGGAGCCAAAAAACACCTCATAGTGTAGTAGGTAAGATCAAAAAACATTTATTTCCAAAAATATAATAATTAAGAACAGGGCAGAGACACTGAACCAGTGAATGATAAAAAAGTGTAACTGACCAAAAGTAATATGGCCGCCGGGCCTCCTCGAGGCTCCAGGCGGCTAAGATGTCACGCTCTGGTGGCTCCTCCTAAGGCCTTTCGTGCTCCAGCACATCATCAGAGGGGAGGCCAACAGCAGCATGACAGACCTCTCTCCCTATATAGCGTTATGCGGCAATCGCGCATGCGCAGATCGGCGCCGCCATTTTGTCGTGGTCGGCACAAGTGCGCATGCGCGGCTCAGCGGGCGCCATTTTGCCAAAGGTCTGAAATCATATTTCAGACAGCCCTCTCACCTATGGCAATACTATGTCACCACAGCCTACCATAGCCGATCCCACCGAATCCAGACCTTGAGCACACTCTTTAATAGTGCATATGGTACAACACCAACAGTGTAATGATGTTGTTACCACTCGCAAGGGGTCACTTTTTAGGCGCCATTTTACTGAAGGTCAGGATAAATACACAAATATCACATTAGACATAGTCAGAAAAATAGCAGCCAAACTCAAAATGCGAACAAAAGCGCCAGTTGATCTGGCAGCAACATCATAATATATTATCTTACTTATGTCGTTATAAACAACACACAAATGTTCACATTATGTCACTCAATGATAATCAATATTCACAAATACACAGGTAAGTGCCCAATATGAGATAATAAATAATAGACAATATGAAAAATATATTACAGGTACACACATATGAAATGTAACACCAAAAATGTGAAATGCAATAAAATACAATAAAATAAAATAAAAAAGAAATCCCCATTTTAAAGTCCATATCAAGAACTGTCATAATGTTACTGGCATACTTTAAATAAAAAATATATATATAAAAATATAAAAATTATATAAATGTGTACTCCCTACACATCAAAAGACAACCCAGCGCTCATGTTTAGCACTGAGAAACCACCATGAATGGTTATTATAATTAATTAGTACAATTCACAGTGACCGCTGCAGATGGCAATAATGATTTTTAATCAATAATAGTAAGATTCGTAAATGCGAGCCTAGATCATAGTACCATTAAAGATAGCAAAAAATAAGATAACAATAAAAATAAAGTAAAGATGGAAAGGCGTCACCCACAGTGAAATATCACTAATAATAGGAAGTAAAAGGAATAAACCTAGACCAAGAAAGATAATAAGGCGAGTCCCAATATTGTTATAATATAATTAACTATTAGCGATAAAACTATTAACGTCAATTTCAATGTTAAGTCCCAGTGGGTATAAAGTACCCAGCTCATATACCCATCTTGTTTCTGCCTGGGACACCGCACATGTTTTATTCCCACCCCTCCAATGGGGAGTGACGACATCAATAGCAGTAAACTTAAGGGAAGTGGGATCCATATTATGATGTATTCTGTAATGGTTTGATAAGGAATGATCCTTATACCCTTTTCTGATGTTTGCCACGTGTTCTCGCAAGCGGTCCCTTAACCGCCTTGTGGTGCATCCCACGTACTGTTTTAGACAGGGGCATTGAAGTAAATAGACAACATATCTACTATAACAGGAAATAAAATTCTTGATAACATATGTTCTGCCTGTTGTGTGTGATATAAACTCAGTGATCCTGCGTTTCCTGGTATTGTCACATCTGCAGATCACACATCTATTACATGGACTAAACCCTTTCATGTCAGAAAACAGAGAGATACGGGTTGGGGGGTCTATCACATTGGGGGCTAAATTATGCCTAATAGATGCAGCTTTCCTAAACATAATTTCAGGTCGTTCAGGCAAGATGTTACTCAAGATTGGATCGGTAAGTAAAATATCCCAATTTCTCTTAATCAACCCACTGATAGCTTTATGTTGTATATTATAAGTAGTAACGAATGGGCAGACTCTGGTTTAAATAGGTCTGCGGTTGTCCTGTAGCATAGTATCCCTATCGGAGTCTGCAACCAACTGTATTATTTCCATCAGACTACTACTACTGTAACCCTTTTCCATGAATCTTTCTTTCAAGATCATAGCCTGGGAATAATACGTGTCCAGGCTGGTACAGTTACGTCTTATCCTAGTAAATGGACCCCGTGGAATGTTCGCTAATCAGGAAGGATGGTGACAGCTGTGCATAGGGATATAGCTGTTGCAATCCGTGGACTTGAAAAAAGACTCCGTAATTATCTTTCCTTCTACATTAGAGAGTGTAAGATCCAGGAAGTTTATTTGCGATTTACTATACACATATGTTAAACTTATATTATGTGTGTTGTTATTTAATGTTCCAAAAAAATTCACAAGTGATTCCTCACTGCCATTCCATAGGAGGAGGACATCATCAATATATCGCCCATAGAGTGCCAACTCGGGCCAATCTCTGGCGTAAATGATGTCCTCCTCCCATCTCAACATAAAAAGATTAGCGAGACTGGGGGCAAACTTGGCCCCCATTGCTACACCTTTGATCTGCAAATAATAGGTCTTATTAAACCAAAAATAATTATTGGTTATTGCAAAATCAAGCAATTGGAGAATAAACTCTTTCTGTATAGCCGGCAAATTACTATGATATGACAAGTAATAGTCAACTGCTTCCATTCCATCACCATGTTTGATGTTAGTATATAGTGAGGCGACGTCTGCCGTTACAAGAAAAGTATCTGCTGATGTTGTAAAATCTTTAGTTAGATTGAGTACCTCTTTGGTGTCTTTAAGGTAAGCAGGCGTTTGTACTACTAAAGGTTGCAGGAAATGATCGATATATTCGCCCACCTTTGAGCAAAGGGATCCTATACCGCTTATTATTGGACGTCCCGGGGGTTTTGTGGGATTCTTGTGAATCTTTGGAAGTATATATAAAATGGATAATTTGGGTGCAATTGGAATGAGAAAAGCTTTCTCCTTTTTATTTAAGATTCCGTGTTCATAGCCATAATTAATGATTTTTTTCAATGTGCGTTTATAATGCATTTGTCTGAAATATGATTTCAGACCTTTGGCAAAATGGCGCCCGCTGAGCCGCGCATGCGCACTTGTGCCGACCACGACAAAATGGCGGCGCCGATCTGCGCACGCTCGATTGCCGCATAACGCTATATAGGGAGAGAGGTCTGTCATGCTGCTGTTGGCCTCCCCTCTGATGATGTGCTGGAGCACGAAAGGCCTTAGGAGGAGCCAGCAGAGCGTGACATCTTAGCCGCCCGGAGCCACGAGGAGGCCCGGCGGCCATATTTCTTTTGGTCAGTTACACTTTTTTATCATTCACTGGTTCAGTGTCTCTGCCCTGTTCTTAATTATTATATTTTTGGAAATAAATGTTTTTTGATCTTACCTACTACACTATGAGGTGTTTTTTGGCTCCTATCTGGAGCTAACAAATTTTAGGACATCTTACTACGCATCTTGGCCACCGTAGGGAGTTCCTCACTCATTATTCACCTAGTCTAAAGGGGATTTCTGGATCTGGAAGCTGTCCATTATACCAAGATCGTCTGTTCCCGGATGGTTACCCACTGTACCCGCCTGATGAGTGATTTCCAGGGGTCATACTACATATGCGCTTTTGTATAGCACGTCCGGTGAGTGAGCAATTTTACCGTTTGATCCTGGGCTTACTAGCTTCTATGCAAGATCCTGCGTTTATTCGCTTGGACATTACCATTTATCTCACTGGTCATTATTTTTGCCCAATGTTATATATCATATTGTGTTTTTAGATTATCTGAGACATATATGGGTCCACAGATCTCATATGATATTTATTAGCGCCGCACTTCTTATTATTTGTGTATCTTTGAAGGTTTTGCTGTGATTACCTTGGGTGCATTGGCTGCTGATGTGAGAGCGCTCACTTTCTTATTTTTTCTTCACTAGCTAAACATGACTGGGTTTGTCAAAGATCTTGTATATACAGTTAGGTCCATATATATTTGGACACAGGCACAATTTTCATACTTTTGGCTCTGTATGCCACCAGAATAAATTAAAATGAAACAATCCAAATGAATTTCAAGTGCAGACTTTCAGCTTTCATTCAAGGGGTTGAATATAAATATCAAGTACAAATTTTAGGAACTGCAACCATTTTTATACACAGTCTCTCCATTTTTAGGGGCCCAAATGTAATTGGACAAATGAATATAATCATAAATAAAATGTTCATTTTTAATGTTTTGTTGAGAATCCTTTACTGGCAATGACTGCCTGAAGTCTGGAACCCATGAACATTACCATAGACTGGGCTTTCTCCTTTCTGATGCTTTGCCAGGCTCTAACTGCAGCTGTCTTCAGTTCTTTGTTTGTGGGTCTTTCTTCCTTTAGTTTGCCTTCAGCAAGTGAAATGCATGCTCAATTGGGTTGAGATCAGGTGATTGACTCAGGCCATTGCAGAATATTCCACTTCTTTTCCTTCAAAAGCTTCTGGGTTGCTTTTGCAGTGTATTTTGGATCATTGTCCATCTGTACTGTGAAGAGCCGTCCAATCAACATTTCTGCATTTGGCTGAATCTAGGCTGACAGTATATCTCTAAACACTGCAGAATTAATCCGGCTGCTTCTGTCATATCATCTATAAACACCAATGACCTAGTGCCAATGGAAGCCGTGCATGCCCATGCCATCACACTGCCTCCACCAAGATTTACAGATGACGTTGTGTGCTTTGGATCATGAGCTGTTCCAAGACTTTGCCACACTTTTTTCTTCTCGTCATTCTGGTACAGATTAATCTTAGTTTCATCCGTCCAAAGAATGCTTTTCCAGAACTGGTCTGGCTTTTTTAGTTTTTTTTGGCAAAGTCTAATCTGGCTTTTCTATTCTTCAGGCTTATGAATGGTTTGCACCTTGTGGTGAACCCTCTGTATTTGCTCTCGTGAAGTCTTCCCTTGATTGTAGACTTTGACAAGGATACGCCCACCTCCTGGAGAGTGTCCTTCACTTGTCTGGATGTTGTGAATGAGTTTTTCTTTACCATAGAGAGGATCCTGCGATCATCCACCACTGTTGTCGTCCATGGATGTCCATGCCTTTTTATGTTGCTGAGCTCACCAGTGCATTCTTCTTTCCTCAGAATGTACCAAACAGTTGATTTGGCCACTCCTAATGTTGCTGCTATCTCTCTGATGGATTTGTTTAGTTTTTGAAGCCTTACAATGGCCTGGTACTTGTATGCACCACAAAGTCCCTTCAATGCAATTGTTTTGGAATATTTTTTTCGGGAAGGTCAGGTTTGCTTCAACAATGGTAAATATTTTAAAGAAATTATATCAATTAAATAATCTCTACTAGTTTCAGGCTCTCAACAAATTACATTACGTTGCAAAAGTTCATACTTGATGGTCAGACAGCAAGCATATAGAGCACTTTCTGGAGTTACCTGAATGACAGCAGAGTAATCCAATGCAGAGCATTGGGCATCAAATGCAGAACCTAAGACCTGATTAGAATAAAGGACATCCGATCGGCTGCACTTCAAACAATCCACTTTATTGAACCAAGATAAAACCAATACAGAGAGTGGAAATACAGTGCTGGACTGGCAGGTAAACGTGTTTCACGCTAAAGACAGCGCTTATTCATTACCGCAAGACCTGATTAGTTGTGATCAAAAAGGTGGGGATGAATTCACTCGAAAAATGATGTCTGGTATTTGGGTTTATGTCGACAACTGCATCTCAACTTTTCTGTAGGTGTACTATATAAACGACCTAGAACTGATTTGTGGATGTGTGTTTCTCTGGCATTTGACCATATCTGTCATCCCTTTTACTTATTAAGTCTGTTGATGGTCTTTACTCCACTGGTTTTTCAACTTTCAGCATGTTTGCTGATGGTAGTTTTTAAAGAAATGGTTAATGTTCTTTTTCAAGAAAGGTAAAACCTTTCAAGTTTCAAGAACTGCTAAATGTGTAATTGCTGCAGTCATTTGCTTGTAGAAATATCTGGGGAGGCTTCTTAATTTGAAAGTGCGAGTCATAGTGACAGCTTTGTGAGAGGAAGATCCTAGGAATCAGAGAAACCTAGCACGCTAGATTAACTCACTGTTTTTCTGTATTTGGTGACATGTCAGGAAAATTCTGCTGTAATTAGCCAACAACTAGAATTTTTTAATGTAGCAGTGTGATGTGAGTGTATGTTTGTGTCATATCTGGTAACATAAATGTATTTTGTCGTACCTGGTCTTCTGATGTTAAGGTTAAATGATTTATGTCCTGCAGAAGACTCCCTAATTGCATATTGTGTGTAATTAGTATTTTTCTTTGCTGCATTTAGTGATGAATGAGAGTGTACCTGGTGCATGCAAAATTATGGTTTCTCATGGCACATCTACATTTAATTGTTGGGTGACTAGAAAAACCAATTGGATATGAGTACCCAGATTAGGTTTAATAACCATAGTATTTTCTTTTGTGTTTAAGCAATTACATGAACCATTAGTTACATCAGTGTATTTTAAAATCATTCTGCCTTGTTCACCAAAGGGTGTAAACTAATATAACCTTTAAATTATTGAGCACCTTTTGGTGCTTGCAAGTACCTGCAGTTGTCTTTAGATCAGTTCCTTTTATCTAGTGATGACTGAAATTAGACCTAGGCTTTAATACAGGCTTTTCTTGGTAAACAACATTTTTTTAAAAAAGGAAAAAAATTAGAATGGATGGAAAATGATGGGGAACTCATCCAGCTACCTACAGAATTTCGAGTGAATTCATCCCCACCTTTTTGATCACAACTAATCAGGTCTTGAGGTAATGAATAAGCGCTGTCTTTAGCGTGAAACACGTTTACCTGCCAGTCCAGCACTGTATTTCTGCTCTCTGTATTGGTTTTATCTTGGTTCAATAAAGTGGATTGTTTGAAGTGCAGCTGATCGGATGTCCTTTGTTCTAATCAGGTCTTAGGTTCTGCATTTGATGCCCAATGCTCTGCATTGGATTACTCTGCTGTCATTCAGGTAACTCCATGTATGCATTATCCTCATCTGTATAATGTGAGATAATGATATCAGAATGCATGTTTCCGCTATGCTGCACCTGTGGAGTTGGAATCACTTTGCAGACGCCCTCATTGGTGGCCTCTCTTACTATGAACAAAATAGCGCTTGCCCTGGTAAAAGTCTAACTGGTCCCATCTAAAAAGCACTAGTAAAAGGAAAGCTGCCATTGTAGGGTAGGGTCTACATACTAATGGACATTTGAAGTGTTAAACCCTGACAGGTTTTTTTTTTTTCTTATTGATGTCTTTGTCTCTACTGTCTTCCCCCGTTCCCCATTTCTCCTGGTGATCATTTCCAGGAGGAGTGAAAGTGGGGGACAATTCAAGACCAGAACAGGTAAAGAGGGAAAAATCTTCTAATGAGGACACCTGTTCCTGTGACAGCTAAGGCTCGGTTCACACTATGTGGGCTAATTGCGGGAATGGCATCTGTTCCCGCACCCACATCGCGCTGCTCTTACGAGATACGCGGGGCTGCCATTCATTCTGAATGGCACCTCCACGCATCTCAGCCCACAGCGCGATTGCAGGTGCGGGAACCGCAAGAAACTGCATGGTGAAAAAGATCATGCAGCTTTTTTGTGCGGAAAGGCGGGCACCGCAGCCCATTCAAATAAATGGGCTGTTGTGCCTGAGCAAACACGGCCAATGTGGCTCACAATACTGTGAACCAAGCCCAAGAGGAAATTTAGTTTGCTGTGGAAAGATTTCCTCTCACTTTCTGTTGTATGTACAGGACAGGGAGTGACAGGAAATGACCCCCAATGGCAAACAGATGGTGAAAATAAAAATTGGTTTTATATAGTTTAATCCTCGCCTTCCTGATTCAAAACATTGTTTCTGTCATTTAAATTTGAAATACCAAAGCCTTTGTGGCCAATGAAGGCTCTTCATTTGATTGATAACAGACAGAGGATGGAGATTAGTGGTAGGATGGGGTAGCGTTTAACCTTGATAAGAAGTCAGACTCCTGTACTTTACATATGACAGATTTGTTTTTATTCTATGCACATTTACAATTCCTCCAAGTGTTTGGGGATTTTTATATTTTCCATGTGCGTAAACATATTGGATTTTACTAAAGATGAAAAAGAAAGCTGTTTTGTGAAATCATTTGTTTTCAAGATTCATTTCTAAGCAGATTTTATGATCACACTAGTTGAAAGCAAAAATATACAATAATTTCAAAAACTGACTTTCAAAGGATGTGAAGAAGGGGTATCTTGCACTGTTTATAGTGGTGAGCAGGGCTGCTGTTAGAAACCACAGGACCCCATAGAGCTGACCGGACAGGGCCCCCTCTAAAAAAAAACAAGCAAAAAAACAAACAGAGTTTATGATGCTTCAGTTTTGAATAAATACAGTGAGTGATCGGTACCAATCACTCATTGTGTCCATTCAGGAAAGAAAGGGGCTGGTAAATGGGACATATTTACCAGACCCATCCCCACTCTCCATTCTGAAGATTCCTATTGTGTACTTGCAGCTGCCGGTGGGAGGCAGAGGAGGGAAGCCGGCAGCACTGCAGGGGGTGGGGGCACGCAGGGGGTGCTTGGGCAGCAGGGGGAAAGGTATGGTGCACAGGGAGGGTGATGGGTGCATCAGGGGGGAGGGGGTAGCAATTACTGGAACTGATCCCCTGTATGACTATCTCTGTAGCAGCTTGGAGGGAGAGGAGAAGAATCCAGCTTTCAGCTGCTGCAGGAAGAGCCCTTCAGGGGACAGTTCCAGTAATTCGTGCTGATCACCCTCCCTGCCCACATCCAATTATCCCAACTGCACGGGCCCCCCTGCTGGCCTGGGCCCCGTACAGGAGGATTGGTGGTACCCCCTTATCCACAACCCTGATGATGAGTGTCCTGGACAAGATAAAGTTGCTGTTTTCTCTGTGTGTCACAGTTTAGAAATCTGTTTTTTTTTTCTTGTGTTGGGTTCTCAGACACCAAGCAGCAACATAGAATGTTTAGGCTCCCCCTGCCTCACTCCTCCACTTTCAGCTGGGAAGTGAGGGTAGGTTGGCTGGGAAGCAGATTTATGAGTACAGGGACCTCTGAGATGGGATCATTGAGTAAAACAATATATTATGTGCAATTCCTGCTGCTATGATTACAATGAAAATGCAGGGTTTTTTTTGCCAAAACTGTTATTTATTGTATGTTCTGGAGAATGCAGCAGGAGCAGAAGACACACCCAGAGGTCCAAAGTAGGAATGAAAAGAGCCAAGAATTGGGGAGCAGGCTAAGAGGTAGAGCATACAGTGCATATAAGACCTCATTAGCCAACCTGTGGCCCATGGTCTCCATGCTCCTAGATTGTAAGTTCCGTGGAGCAGGGCCCTCCTATCCCTCTTCTATTGAACTGTACTGTTGCTGTATTGTCTCACGTTATATTGTAAAGCGCTGAGCAAACTGTTGGCGCTATATAAACCCTGTATAATAATGATGCATTTTGGCATCTACTAAGTGGCCCTAGGGGCTCCTACCGAGTAAGCACCTGTTTTGGTGCTTACTCATGCCAGTGAAGCAGAAGTTTTCTTTTTCCTTCCTTTAGTAGTTAAATTGGTTTATTTTTGTGCTGTCCATCCCTATTCACTTTGTATTTTTATCATTCACTTTATAATTTTTTTATTTCCTATAATCTTTTATAATGTATCTCGCTGAACAAAATATAAAATGTGGTGCAAGTAATTTGTGAAGCTGCTGTAGGGTACAATAGTGCAGGAGCACTGATTTGCAAAGAGACAAAAATAGTGATTTCTAGCAGTCTCGTGCAATATTAGCCTATAACTGTCTCTTGAAACATGTCCCCAGTGTCCGTCCATCTCTTGTAACATGTCTGCCATTTCTGACTATCTCTTGTAGCATGGCTTCAGTTTCTGACCTACTCCTGTTACATATCTGCAGTCTCTGACCATATCTTAAACAATGGCCTCAGTTTTGATCATCTCCTGTTACGTGTCTGCAATCTCTGACTACAGTTCTGTAGTTATATTTGCAGTGAATATTTTGTGCTGCCGTTTGGTGATGTTAAGGGACACCCTTATTTTTAGTAGGTTGAACACCACTAAGAAGACATAGGGTGGGTGGTTCAGCGCCCCACAGCACCAGCTGTGTGTAGAATGGCCCTTTTTAAAGGATAACATATGTCAGATGGGGTGAACAGCTGGTTTATTGCTGAAAGACTGCCAAAAAAGTCATCTTTGGCATATAGAATACGGTATGAAAATCTGTATCAGTATAAAATCAATACAGTATGTGCATAGGAGTTTCCGACTGCCGGTTGCAAATGCAAACCTATTCAAAACAGGAAAAAAGTAGTACTCCTCTTATGATGTTTATGAAGCATATGAGTGTCAAATTATTTCATTATGGCATAGGTGAGCTTACTTCTAATGTTTATAACTTACACTTGTATTTTGGACTGACGTTTTCTTTTTTTTTTTTTTTAAATAGCCATATAAACCAGAAAACGCAATTTGAAAATCCAGTTCTCGAAGCTAAAAGAAAGAAGCAGCTTGGCCAGTTGGGTCTCCCTCAGCCTGAAGAAACAATAATTCCTGTTAAGGGTATTTACAATATTCATTTGTAGCAGTATGATATACTGCAGTTAAGCACTGTTTATTCTAAATTCATCTCTTTTTTTTCCCATTGGTGTAATTTGTGTCTCCTTCAGAGCCTGACAAGTCCCCATTCACCAGAGATCCAGCACTGCTAAAGGGAGCAACATTGCGCACATCTCTAAAGAAAAGTGCAATGGGATTTGGATTCACCATTATTGGAGGAGACAGACCAGATGAGTTTTTGCAGGTGAAAAATGTTCTCAAAGACGGCCCAGCTGCACAAGATGGGAAGATAGCTCCAGGTATAATTACACCAAACAAACTTCTCTCAAAGAGAGAAGAGATAATACATATACATTGTTTAAAGTATATTGATGAGAATATGTTTGCAGTTTGCTTGATGTACTGGGCTTAACATTGTCAATTAGAGAGGTATGCCTTCTGATGTGCAGCATGCAAAATAAAAGGTCCCATTGTAGATGCTTTATTTTTTTTAAATAGAAGTTGAGAAGAGAAGGACGTTTTGCTTCTTTAACTGTTCTGGTTTGATGCCTCATGTTGAGGAAAGTACAAACACATCACCTCTTTCTTGCACCATTTGATAGATTTATGATGAAAGTCACCTGGCTACCATTCTGTATAACCTGACAGTTATGCCTATGGCCCATGTGAGAACATTCCTGTCCAGTGAATGAAGGAATTATTTTTGTTATAACTGAAGTGCTGAACATACAGTTTTGGCAAAAAAAACATTAAAAAAATGTTTTTTGCTGCAATACCCACCTTACCTCTGGTGCTGTATGCCACAGCAACTCTGTTTAGTCCGGTAACTGTCTCCCCACTTGCAGGTTAAATTACGCCCAATTTCACTCTTCCTAGAAGTTGGCACACTGGCAGTCTAGACTCCACCCTCTTTAGTGCCCTGATGTACAAGAAGTGTAGTCATCATCCATCCTGCCAGTGCTGGCAGTGCACAGATGTGACTTTTGTGTGGCGTGCGTGCGCTGCTCTGCCCATAGGCCACCACTGGACAGGAAATCCAGAGGAGAATGGAGGTCCCTGAGCACTATTTGGAAGATTTTTTTCCAGTAAGTAGTGTGGGAGCAAATGGAATTAGTTGCTTTAATGTGGTGCTTTAATTTAATGTTGGAATTGAGTTTTAAAGGAAACCCATGAAGAACAAAATACGTGGACTGCCATTATCAACCTTCTGAGTATGCTGGTTATCTGGCTGTCTCTGTATTTAGTACTTTATGAGCCATTGAGCCAGCTCCAAATCTGGAGTTCTTATATAATTTGCAGCATACATGCTATGGGTTAATGACTTAAAGTAAGAGACAGCCTTGGCAGCCTAAAACATTTTGAGATGAACCAATTCTTATTTAAATATTAACCATTTCATCATCCAGCCTATAACTGCCTTCAGTAAAAATCTTAAAGTAATGAGTTCAACCCCATAAATAAACCATATCTGCAGTAAAACATATGCTCATCCATCAAGAAATGGGCATAACATCCATCCATAAACCATTTTCTATCGTTATTAACAGTAATGAATAAACAGACTGAATATACAATGAGCACAGGAATGGGTTTCAGTGTAGAAATGTACAAAATGGTAAAAAATAAATTGCCATTTAGAAAAAGCCTGGTTTCATGGAACACTGACTTCCAAGCTGTGCATGTGCATCTCTGCATCAGAAAGCCCATTTCCCAAATTGCAGAAACTTCACAACCACCAAATGATGTAGCATAAAAGGTTTTATTACTACAACCTGTTTTATACTGTATAGTAGAAACATAAAAGGTATTTGTAGATCTGTATTTTTTCTGAACAGTAGTTGGATTAATCATTTTGTTTTACTGTTTGTGGAACAAGGAAGAGGTACTTGTTTTTAATATAAATATAAAAACAAGACTTAAACTAGCCAAATGCAATATTAGCAGCTGAATGCATTTCTATGACCACTAAATACATTTTGCAACAAAAACAAATTCAAAAGGAAGACAATTGGAAAGTTATTGGGAATTTAGCAATCTACCTACACAATTTCAGTGGGGTCCAGCCATGTCTGCATTATTCTCCTGCTGATCTGAATAATGTGAGATAATGATGCCAGAATGCACGTTTACGCTATGCTGTGCCTGGGTGGAAAGGGGGGGGTCACATTGCAAACACCTCCAGTGGTGGCCTCTCTTATTGGGAAAAAAGTACCAATGCCCAGTAAAAATCTAGCTGTCCCCATCTGAAAAGGGCTGGGCAGAGGAAGGCTGCCATTTTTAATGGCAGGCTATGCTGTGCCTGTGTGGAAGGGGGGGGGGGGGTCATATTGCAAACGCCCTCAGTAGTGGCCTCTCTTATTGGGAAAAAAGTACCAAAGCCCAGTAAAAATCTAGCTGGCCCCATCTGAAAAGGACTGGGCAGAGGAAGGCTGCCATTTTTAAGTAGGGTCTACAGACTTATGGAAGCTTCCTGCTCAAACTGTACACAGTGGCATCATAGAGCATATTCTGTCTGTAGACACATTAAATGTGCCTTGGCTGTCTGATTCTTAAGTTGTAAACAAAAATTGTAGCACAGTGATACCGTTTTTTTAATGAACAACCTTGTCATGGTTTTTATGGCAGTGGTTTGTCATCTGAGCACTTGTATTAACTACCATGCGTTATTGGATACAAAAAAAATCTCCTTATGACTGCTTTAATCTTATAATACTCACTACATAATACTCAATCTATTTTAAGAAAAACATCATCTCTACGTGTGGAGAAAAATACTGTTTTGGGGATTTCTATGGCTCCAAATGTCAGATGTGTGGGAAACCAAAAAAAAATCTGTATCTCTCTGCAGTGGAGTTTTTCTGTAAGGCAGACCGAATGTCTAGGTAAACAATGTCAAAGGAGTCACCCCACAAAGTAGATGAAAAGTTCAAAAAAATAGATCTAATTGAAAAGATGAATATAAAATCATTTATTGTACAGTGCTTCCTGGTTAGCTGATGTTTAGTGGCCTTGGATTGTTTGAACAGGTTACTGAGGGGAAGGCTTCTAAGATGTAACTGAACAACTGAGGCAGTTTCTGATCAGAAAGTGCTGGAAATCTAGTTTTTTTGTATTCATATCTTAATGTAAGATCTTTTACCATAATTTAATGTATTTATGACTGTTGTGTAGGACTACCCTTGGAACTGAAATTTAGGAGTTAATACATAAATATATTTTGCATTTACCATGCATTAGCTTTAATTGAGTAAAAAGGACATTTACTCTGGGCCCAACTAAAGTCTTTAAATCCTAACTAGCCTTAAAACTGTCCTGTCCCTGTCTTAACACCTATGCTGAATAACTTGTGTAAGAAAGATGTACAGTATCTACGTACCTATTTTTAGGCCTCTCCAGTCCCATCATGTGATCCTGCTCCCCTGCGTCAGCCAGCGCTACTGCAGCGGAGGGGGGGGGGGCACCAACAACAGATGGGCCATTGAAGACTATAGGTCACCACTCCCAGGCATTACCAGCCATTGTTGGAATGCTCTCTCCTCTGCAGCTGTTGCTGGCTGACACAGGAGATCATGTTACCAGACTGGAGCAGCCTGAAAATAGGTAAGTATACAGATCTTTCTCACACAGATTAGTCAGCATAGGGGCGAGGGAGGGGACAGTTTTAAGAGTAGTTGGGTTTTGGACAAAGTTTTACTTTAATCACTTATCGTCCGGCCCATGTACATAAACGGCTGGACAGGAGCAGTGACGAAGCATTCACAAACGGCCCTCGCATTCACTGCCTGTGCGCACTCCCTGGGAGCATGCGGTAGCGCTGTACGGGACCTCTGTGTGAGGTCCCGATTCATGTGATCCCTAATTGCCCAATCAGTGATCACATCAATAGTAGTAAACAAGATGTTACTTCCTGACATCATTGCTTACTACTTGTGAAGTCTGTGAATGATCACAGAGGTCACATGGTACAAAGCTATTCACACCAGCCTTGTACCATGTGACAAGCTGTGACCAATCACAGCTCTCACAGTATTTCTCAATGGCTGCAAGAATGCAGCCAGAGAGAAGGAGAAATGATTGCTTGTACAGCCTTTATGGGTGTAAAAACAAACAGTGTAAAAAAAAAGAAAAAAAAATCTTCATCACCCCTCACAAGTATTACAGTGTCACTATGGTGACACTGTATTACTAGAGTGACGGTATGTTAAAAAAAAATAAAAATAATAATATAAAAAAATAAAATAACCATTTAAACAAATTTTTGCAAAATTATTATTTTTGGTTATAAACTAATTTGGGGTTTTGTTTTTTGTTTTTTTACTAAAAAGATAGCTGAATACATTTTGGCCAAGATTTATGAAAAAAGATTATTTATTTGCAAAATTTTATAAGAAAAACACTTTTTTTCCAAAATGTTTGGACTTTTTCATTTATATAGCAAAAAAATAAAAAATCCCAGTGGTTAATAAATACCACCAAAATAAAGTTTTATCTGTCTAAAAAATTATAAAAATTTCATATGAGTACAGTGTTGCATGACCGCGCAATTGTCATTCAAAGTGTGATAGCAGCGAAAGCTGAAAATTGGCCTGGACAGGAAGGGGGTGAAAGTATCCGGACTTGAAGTGGTTAAGGACCAGTTCACATTAGAACGCTTTCCCGGAAAAGCACTTTTGCATACAAAAAACGCTTTTGCGATCTGCTGCTGGTGTCAGTGTAATGATAACAGCACCCAAAATGAAGAAAGCAAACACAGTGCGTGATACTGCAGTACTATGTGATTTGGTGTGGCACATTTTTAAAAGTAGTGTATGCCTTACTTTTCCCATATTCTGGTGCGATTTCAGTTCTTTCAAAGGAATGAGCAGGAATCGCACAGGAATACGTGTCGTGTTCCTGTGCGTTTCTGGTGTGAACTGGCCTTAGGTCTGCAGGTTACAAGTTAGAGCAGAGTGTTAGTGGAATAGAAGTTTTGATGGGACAGTACAAATGTACTAGCAAATAATTGTCCACTGATTTAATCATTTTAACAATTTAATGGGGCAGACATGGGAGTGCTCTGTAAACAGATTTCTACTTGTGAATATTTCAGGTATCCTTAATATTGCACATTTTCCCTGGTAATGTTTATTGCTGAACACATCCAAGATTGTAAACACTGAATATATTTAAAACCACAAGTCCAAAAAATTTGGGACGCTGTGTAAAATCTACATAAAAACAGAATGCAATGATTTACAAATCTCATAAACCCATATTTTATTCACAATAGAAAATAGGAAACATATCAAATGTTTAAACTGAGAAAATGTGCCATTTTAAGAAAAAGATAAGGTAATTTTCTCAGTTTAAACATTTGATACGTTTTCTATTTTCTATTGTGAATAAAACTATGGGTTTATGAGAATTGCAAATCATTGCATTCTGTTTTTATGTAGATTTACACAGCGTCTCAACTTTGGAATTGAGGTTGTACATCAGAATTCCTGTTTGGGTATGTTTTCATTAAAAAGTATGGATCAGTTAATATGTAATGCCTTGCACCCCTTTGATTTTTGTCTTAGGACTTTTATTTAATGTTTTTTTTTTTTTCATAAAAACTTTTTTTATTGCCATATGCAAATATTTATACATCCAAGTATTTACGCTTGTCAAAACAATCAGTAATACAATAAGAAGCCACACAATTCTAATTTTATGACCTATACAGTTTACATCCAAACTATTGTCTGAGAAAACAGAGCCATGTATTTTCACTTCGTATAGGGTGACTATTAACACATTCACATAAAGCATTTATTATTTGAATACACATGAAAAATTACCCAACCAAACTATTCCCTTTCCCAAATAGCAAAAACACAAAAAAACTCACAACAACAAACAACAATGGAGGAAAAATGCCAGGATAAATCCTCTCCACCCATCCAAAAGCCGGAAAAAAAAGTATCTCTGGGATTCATATCACCCCCTAACACAAAATGTTTGCAGAGCATCCCACCCACCAGAGGAGTCCAAAAAAAAAAGGAAAAGGGGAGGGGAAGGGGAGGAGTGATAATAAGCTATACTTACCACTGAAGGATTGTCAGCCACTGTTGGAGTGGAATCCACCCATGTGGACCATATCTTTCCAAACTTCCCCGGACACCCCCTTGCTTCATACGTCATCTCATACAGCGGAAGATCCCAGTTAACCAATTTGTTCCATGCCATCAAGTCAAGAATATCAGTATGTATCCAATGTAACGCAATCAACTTTCGTACATAAAAAAACAGGATTCTCAGAACGAGTTTGGTATCAGTAGTCATATATCATCAATATCAGTCAATATCATCTTCAAGTACTGCTAAAAGGCACACTATAGGACTACACACATTAGGCAAATCAAATGTATCCAAGATGAATGAAGTGACTTCAGACCACAGGGGCCTAACTTTAGAACATTCCCATACCATGTGTAGAAAGGATCCCGTACTAGCCTGACACTTATGACAAGTGGCTAAGGTACATCTCCCCATACAAAGTAGAAGCTGCAGTGTATAGTACATTTGATGTAAATAACACAATTGTATCATTTTGTCCCTGGAGGAAATAACCGTACCCACATAGGTGGCAAGAAAATCTCTCCACAGCTCACGTGTACAATGACATTGCCCCCTATCTATTAGAGTTCATTCTGAGTAATATAATGACACCAATTAATATGTTTCGGCTGTAGGAGAAGGGTCTCCAATCTGGTGTTGTTCAAAACAACCTCCTTGGGGCCATATTGGGCTATTGCAGCATGCTTAAGCTGAGCATACTGAAAATACCAACAGCCCGGTACACCCTATTCTGACCTTAGTTGCAAAAAGGACTTAAGCCTACCATGTTTGGAAATATGATGAGCATATTTAATACCATATTGGGCCCAGTGGCCCCCCCCCCCCTCAAATTTATAAAATTCAATCAAATTTGGATTACACCAAAGAGGAGCACTTGGATACATTGATAGGGCCGTATCTAAAACATGTTTCACACATATGTTAAGAATCTTTTTGCATACCGATAGGATAGCCATGCCATCTTTTGATGGAACCTCTCCTCAATAAAAGTAATTTAGAAGTGCTTTATAGGATGTAGCCACTGCCGCCTCCTCCGCAGTGGGGGCATTATTTAATTGAGGAAACATTCTCCAATGTGCATACATCAACTGAGAGGCAAAATAATACAGTCGTAGGTCAGGCAAGGCCAGACCCCCCTATGTACCGGCAATTGAAGTATTTCCAGGGATACTCAAGGAGGCTTAGAACCCCATAGGAAGGAACTAAGCAAAAGAATTAATACATTTTTAATTTTTTTAGGAATATAAATGGGCACATTGGACAGAACATACAGAAACTTCAGAAGATAAATCATTTTGAACAAGTTTACTCTTCCCAGCAAGGTCAGGGGCAGGTCCTTCCAATTACAAACCCTTTCATTAAATGCTCGTGCAATAGGCCAGAGATTGTTTAGATATTAATTTACTGGAAGTTGTACAGTAGTCCCAAGATATTTAAATGTATCAGATGTCACAATGGGGCACTCTAAATCTGAAATCTACAGCCGCTGTCCATCCATTGGGAACAGAGTAGATTTAGACCAGTTTATTCTAAACCCTGAATAATCTCCAAATTCCTTATTTAATGTTTTTAAATAATGCATCAGGTTACATTCAAGTTCACATTCAAGTTAGGCAATAAGTGTGATCTTAAGAGAATTGTGAAAGGTAATTTTCTCAACGCAGATATAGGAAAACCATTACAGGTGAGAATAGAAATAACAGTCAATAAAGAGAAGAAGACAAAGAGGTGATCTACTTATATGTACTTGAGGCTAGATAGGCTTTATCATATGGCATAGCTTTGCCAGGATATGCGTACGTCAAGCGATTGTATCGACTGTCTGAGTATGCCAGCTAGTTTCTTTGGGCCTTTCACTTGACCAAAGTCAACCATGGTATCCTTTCAAGCCTTTGCTGTGGTCTGCTTGTGGCCAAAAGGAACAGTGGCTAGCCCTTGTTGATTTTTGGTCAGCTCTTCTACAGTGCAAGAGGATAATTCATGAATTGTTACATATTAAAATATTTAAAAGTGTGCAAAAAACTGGTCATATAAAAGATATCACTCATGTTTCCACATCTACAAACACATCTGTCATCGCTTGTTCTCAATATTTAAGAATGTGTACCACCAATGGTACTTTTCCCTTGCTTTTGCAAAATGCTACATGGAGTAAAAGGTACTATGGCTTGCAGGGTTTTATTTTCAATGGGGGTTTTAGTTATCAAAGTACACTGTATTACTACCCATATGCCGATCTTCTTTTGATTTACAGCAGTAGATATTTTATATATGTAAGGCATTTCTACTTCATTTTTATGTTGCTTCTTTTCAGGCATCAGTTTGATTCCCCCATGAAAACATGTTATACTATATATTGAATAAAGAACAATAACTGTACGTTAACTGTTTAACATACTAACATTCTACTTTTTTTTTTTTTTAATCCAGGTGATGTGATTGTAGACATAAATGGAACCTGTGTTCTTGGCCATACACATGCAGAGGTTGTTCAGATGTTCCAGCTTATTCCCATTAACCAGTATGTGAATATGACCTTATGTCGGGGCTATCCTCTGCCTGAAGATAGCGATGACCCTGTGGCTGATATTGTTAATAATGCTGCGCCCTTAATAAATGGGCAATTGACTACACAAGGAGAAAATATGGGCAGCCAGGACTTAAAGTCTGGAATAGTTGTTTTGGACTACAATGGGAAACCAGGCCATGTGTTGGTCAATGGTCGACTGAATGGACCTTCACAGGATTTACAAGATCAAAGGACATCTATGGCATCATCTGGGACATCACAGCCTGAGCTAGTTACCATTCCCTTATTAAAAGGCCCCAAAGGTTTTGGGTTTGCCATCGCTGATAGCGCAATGGGGCAAAAAGTCAAAATGATTTTAGATAGCCAATGGTGTCCAGAACTCCAGAAGGGGGACGTAATAAAAGAAATCTGTCATCAGAATGTGCAGAGCCTGACACACATACAAGTTGTTGAAGTCTTAAAGCAGTTTCCAGTCGGAGCTGAAGTGCCATTACTTGTCTTAAGAGGAGGTCAGTAACAACAGCATCTTTCATTCTAACATTAGACAATTAAAGCCCAACTTCAGCAATAATTAGTTTGGATAGAGCTTGGAAGGCTTGGAGTCTCTGTCAAACTTCCACTCATTTCTGGTCAGGATAGGAATTGATGGAAAGTTATACAACTTGTATACAGACAAATCATATTTTAGTAAAGTGTTAATATTCCTTATGTTTTCAATAATGTGTCCTTCGTGTCCAGGTGAGAGCTGGACCCATGATTTCTTGCGTGGGTGTCACAGGAGGGAAAATTCCTCTAATGGAGTCACAGTTAAAATAAATGATAGAAAAAGGTTATTAAATTATAATAAAAAATGAAGTTAGGTTTGAAGTCATGATCTGTGAATACAGATCAAATTAGACCTTATAATTGTAAAATTAGAAAGAACCAAGACTTTATTGAATATGGATACCAAACGAATAGATTCTATCCCAATGCAACATCGTTGTCGGAACCTTTGTGCAAGGTGTGATGGTGTACTAAAGCAAAACCTATGCTTGGAGAAACAGGCATCCCGCCGTTGCCTCCCTCTGACAATGCTAGTTACCAGGCTGTCATGCTGATCTAACAGCTTCAGTACAGAATTACAGACGTGGCAAAAACATGCCATCATTTTTTTTTTACACTAGGTTGATGACCTTTAAAGGCTTTTAATGCATCACCTATGGACAATTGTGGGCATTGCAGTTTGTCATGGTGTCTTGGGCACACGCAGTTTTGAGTCTTGACACCTTTTATGCATGAAGGTAAAAAACATTATGTGTGTAGCAGCTCCCTCAGCCCCCTCAATACTTACCTGAGCCTCATCATGATCCAGCGATGTGAATGACAGCTCGGCTGTCACGGGTCTCTGCCTCCTGATTGGCTGAGACAGCCAATGGCTCCCGCTGCTGTCAATCAAAGCCAGTCAGCCAATGAGGAGAAAGAGGGGGTGGAGCGAGGCTGTGCCAAGATCATGGTTTGGCCGTGGGAGTCCCTGCTGTCACCATGCAATAGCACAATGGAGGTGATCCCAGCATCTTTGCGTGGATGCAAGGATCTGTAATTTTTTTTTTTCTCGTTCAACCCACTGGTTGTAAAAAAAAAAAAAAAAAAAAGTCTACATTCTTAAGCTGGCCACACATGGATCGAAATATGTCCGTTTTAGCAGGGACTAGCTGAATTTTGATCCATGTATGAACCGGCTGGTTTTAAAGAAGTCAATCTACTGATCAACTTCTGTACAACCAGAATTTAGTACATTTCCACTCAATCAGTGCCATAGGCTATAGTCAGCAGCGCTGGTCAGTGGATTGTGATGGTGGGGAAGTCTTCCTGCAGTGAGAATACAGAAGCTCAATAGGAAGAATTCCCTAGTTGAAGCATCGGCCCTGCAGATTCCTCCATCCACACATTCGAGGTGAATGTGTGGATGGGGGAATCTGCAGGGCCGATGCTTCCACTAGGCAACCGCTTAGGGCACACTGCCACCTAGGAGTGTCTGGGTGCGGCACAGGTCGGCACTCTCTCTGTGTGGCCTATGGAACTCTTGTAAGAATTCTCCATTTCACTGCAGAGTCCCCCTCTCCTCATCCACAGGGAATGATGGTACCTTTCGGGGGGGACCCGCCGATTTCAGGTGCGATTTGCAAGATACAGATAACTATGAAAATTTCACCAAAAGTAGTGCATGAAATCGGTGAGGCTATGACCAAGTCAGAACCACACTGATAGGATGGGAAGAGATTACATTAGCCCAGGACTCCAGGTGGTCAGCAGTCTCTGATCAGAGGATTGGTCCATACTTCTCCGGTACACACACTGGCACACATGATCTTCCAGCTGTAACAGGGAGCTGGCTAGTGACTGATTGGGGCTTGCACAGCACTGGCTCCGCCTTCTTCTACACAGCTGAAGCCAATCAATAGGCAGGGGTGTGCTTTGGTTGCAGGGTTAACCCCAAGTGAGTAGGATGATTGGGGCCCAATGTGTATGAGAGGGAAGCGGTATACTGGTGGGGTGTCACTGAGAGCGACAGCCTGTGCTGTTTTACTAGGGAGACCTATGTGATGAAAAAAAAAATTAGGTAAAAAAAAATAATTGTTTTTATTGTAAAAAATGAAAGTTACACCCAAGCACAAAGCATCCTCCCCAGAAAACAAAATTGAGCACCGCCACATATAAGCACATACAAAGGTAAAAGCGCATGCTGGGGCGCCTATGCATAAAAGCGTTGATTGCGATACACATGTTACATATCACCGCGCACGCCAGAATGAGAGCAATAATTCTAGCACCAGACCTCCTCCGTAATGCTAAATTGATGACCTATAAGGAGCTTTAAAATCATTTGCCTATAGAAAATATAGGGTACTAAAGTTCATTGCCATTTCACGAGCGTGCACAAATTTAAGGTTTGACAAGTTGGATATCTGTTTACTCGGTGCAACCTCATCTTTTATATTTTACAAAAAAATAGGTTAATTTATTGCTTTTTTTGCCCTAAAATTAAATTACTTGTATTTTTTACTGAAACTTCGCGGTAATATCATGCAACATAAAAAATTGGAACTACTACTATTTTATTTTCTAGGGTGTCTGCTTTCAGAAAATATATCGTGTTTGGGGGTTTTATGTAATCTTCAGGCCTAAAATAATTTTTTAAAACTTGTGCAAAAAACTCAAAAACTTCTCTGACAGCGAAAGGGATAAAGTATAAGCCCTGCCCCCCCCCCTTTCCTGAAGATCAGCCAGTCAGTGCTCATTACACTGCAAGGTCTCTCCCCTCCCTGCTAGTCCCCGGGTGCGGTGCTGGATACGGGCAGAGAGGGGAGGAGGAGTTAAACAGCGCAGTGTTAAAATTATTACACGTTTAAGTCGCCATAAAGCCCCTTTTGTTTTTAAAAGCCCCATACATTCCTAAAAGCACATCCAATTTAAATACGGTTTTGCCCCAGGGACAAGTAGTTTTTTCAAAAATTTCCACACCCCTGTACAAAACTGCATGTCCATGCTGACAGGAGAGAGACCTTTGTTGTTTACACACAGGTCTTTCTCCTGTCAGCTTTCCCCAATGATTGCCAGCCCAGAATCACTGACTGGGACCTGGTGAGTGACATCTCTAGCCGACAATAGCGGCACAGGTAGGGCGGCGCATGCTCCCGCCCCCTACCCAGTAATGCAAATCACATACATATACGTGATTTTGCGCAGCCCTACCGCCCTGTAGCAGTACTTCTGCTATAGGGTGGTGTGCAAGTGGTTAAAAGAATTTTAGCAGTTTCATGTTTTGTTGATTTTAATATTTTCTACTTATTTTAAACATTTGGTTTTTTTTTTTATTTATTTTTTTTGGGGGGGGGGGGCGCAAGTAGCTGGTCTTGCCTAGGGCACAAAATAGTCTAGCAGCGGCCCTGGGAATCCGGCCATTTTTTTTCATTGAACGATAAAAGAATGACCAGTTTGTGGGCTGCTTAACTAAGCATCAGTTAGATACCAATAGATTAATATAATTATCAAAATGTTTGCTTGCGGATGGTACCTGTTCAAAGTGCTGATGTGATATCACCTTATTGAAAGCTTTTTTTCATATTTTTGAATATATTCCACTGGATATAGGTGCTTTTATAGCGGTTCATTTCCCTTTGAATGTATACAAGTATGCCATTTGCCCTGGTCAGTTTGCCTTTTAGACACAGTTGTATCCTAGACTGTTGCATGCTTTTGACAGTTTCTTAGTTCATTTGAACAGTTCTTGGCACTATTGCTATTCTTCATTTTGGGTTTTTGGACTGCTATAGTGATGATAATTGCTGTTATTCAGTCAGATAATTATGTGGTTTTCACTGCATGGATAATTCCTTAAAGGCAGCTCGTTTTGACTCATTTAGGACATTTGTGCTGTTTGTTAATAATGACGGCTGTCTGGCAGTAGTTGCCTTGTAATAACACCCAGTATGAGCTCCCTCTAATGGGAGCCTTTAAGGACAGAAATATGGGAGCTGCCATTCCTTCCTTGTTTTTAAAGATGCATGCTCTCGGATTGTCATTGTTACCCTTCTTTTACTTCTTAGTGAGTTATTGAACCATGACAAGTACTTGGATATCAGGTGTCATAAGAACTGATATGCAAATGCATGTACCAAGTCAATGACTTAAACGATAAAGAATAGGAAAGGATAATCAAGATCGCAGCAGAACTTTCAATTTCAATAGCAAGTTAGCAGGTAGCTCAAGTATTTCTACCCTGATAGATTCCTTGTAAATGAGAAGCTGTGAGAACATATTGTAGGACTTTGACTTGTTTCAAAGTTGCAAACTCCTGGATTGTCGTGTTTAGTCTTCCCTTACTGCACAGTGACTGAAATTGAACAAGTATTCTGGATAGGGGAGTAGATATTTTCAGACTTCACTGACTACATGCCTGTTCCAAATAAGAAACTCACTAGGCAGTAAATCCAGCCTGAAGCCTGCACTTTAAATTCTACTCAACGATGGCAGCTTCCATATTGCTGTGTTCACAGGTTCACTTTAAACAGCAAAGGACCATGGTGTTCCTCAAAGCCACAAATGTACGTGATCCATTAACATGGGGTTTTCTGATCCATAAAATGAAGCGTCCCCTTTTCTTCCAAATAGATAACATTACAGGCACATAATTAAATATGCAAATTAAAAAACTATTACTTCTCAGTGCTTGCCTCTTGTTTGAATGACCAGTTTTGGCCTTGGAGCAGAAATGAAAGCCTGCTTGGAACATAGTACTTCAGCTTCTACTCAATATAAGGCCACAACAAGTCCTATCTGAATGTAAACACTTCATTAACCTAGAAAGCTCTGCTATACACTTATTTGTTGGATCAGTTGGTCAGAAGACTTATTTCAAACCTTCCAGTCTGCTAAGCCCATTATTGTGACAGCTAGCATTACTGCCCAGTGGTGATGCTCAGTAGATATCCCACAAAAAAAGTTAGTATCAGACTCCTCTGGCATTCCAGGCTTTCAAGGTTTTTACTGTAAATACCGATCGAGGCACCTAGAGCCTACTATGTGCTGACAGCTGGATTAAGGAGGTATATAGTATTTCAGGTTTAATTTAAAGTGTATATAAACCACAATTTTTATATATTAAAGCTTACCTGTCGTTAGATGTGGTGGTTGCCTTAGTTTTTTTTTTTTTTCAGGCTTTCTTCCCCATTATTTTCACCTAGTGATCTCGCCAGTAACACACTTCCTTTCCAAGGATGACAACATTCACTCACTGCACTGTATCTATGGGGAAAATGTATATCATGCTAAGACAGAAGAACGATTAGGACACCTCCCACTTACCTTCTCTCATTGGCATAGAGCTGTGGTCTCCAAACTCCAGATGTGGCCCTTTGCTTGCCTTTATCCGGCCCTTAGGTCACTATTCCTTCCAATGTCACCAACAACGGGGCACTATTTCTTCCACTGACACCAATGATGGGGCATTATTTCTCCCACTGACACCAATGATGGGGCACTATTACTCCCACTAATAAAATGATGGGCCACTATTCTTCCTACCAACACCAAAGATGAGACACTATTCCTCCCCCTGATACCTATGATGGGGCAGTATCCCTCCTCCTACTAACCACGTGTGCTTTGTAATTTTTTTACTCCTACTGACCAAGTTTGAAGAAATGTTTACTCGCACTTACACTGGGGCATTTTCTACTTCCACTGGCCACAGTCCGGCCCCCATAAACTCTGAAGGATAGTAGATTGTCCCTTTTACTAGTAAGTTTGGAGACTCCTGGCATAGAGAGAGGTTTTCTGTAGTCCAGAGATAACCTGGGCATGAAGATTAACTAGAGTGCGCAGGACAGAACAAGACAGAATTAATAATGTTTGTGTTTTTTTTATGTTTTTGCACTTACCAAAACCACTATAACAATGCTTTCAGTTATATATATTTAACAGACCAAAGTGGAACACAAATTAAGTTCATTGTTAACGGTTTACATACACTTTAAAGGTTAATTTACTAAAACTGAAGAGTGCAAAATCTGGTCCAGCTCTGCATAAAACCCAATCAGCTTCTAACTTCAGCTTGTTCAATTAAACTTTGACCAAAAAAAAACCTGGAAGCTGATTGATTTCTATGCAGAACTGCACAAGATTTTGCACTCTCCGGTTTTAGTAAAATAACCCCTTTGCCTGCATTTGCAGTTTTCTACTGGCCAATGTTGTCCTTTAAAATTTTAAAATTGTGTATTTATTTTAAATTAATGATAGAAGTATACACTCAATTGATTTTAGAGGGCATAATATGCTGATTAAAGTGCTTATTTTATTGCAGCCTATATCACTGTGCAGCGAATTTCACCTGGGTGATTGGAGCGCATCATTAAAGCGATGGTTCCATCATTAACTAAATGACCAGTGGCTTTAATTTCAAGATTATAGAGTAGCCCAAAAGGCGCAAGGAAAGACTACTATTAACAAACCACAAATGGCAGTATTCAGAATCCAAATGAGCAGTTTTGCAAGTTTCTATTCATAAACAGCAGGAATCCATATAGATACATTAGATGGAATATGCAGATATATTCCTGCTGCAGTATGGATATAGTTAATAGCAATTAAACTGACTCCATTTCCATTCCATACTAATTAGCTTATACTTGCACATAATACGGTTCCTGATAGCTGCCAGTTAAAGATGCGTCTCTATGTCTACTGTAATGGCTCAGACGCTGCCCTTTTAAGAGCTGTTTTATTTCCAGTGATTGAATCCGAGTGGCCTTATCAAGGCTCATTCATGTGTTACATTCATTGACTTAATTGACTTCGCGTCTGTAAAAGAAAAAATAAAATGTTATATAAAATGGAAGCCAGGATTAGGAGAGTCTGTTCTGTACCGTTTCCAACTAGAGTTTGGCTTTTTTAATTCCTTGATGCTGTAAGATCATTAATGGTAATTAATTTTAATCTGGGATAGAGTTTAATTATTAAAGGGCAGCCATTGTAATATTGTTTCTGAAATGTATATGTATACTGCTTTTGAAGAATGGCAATACAGTTCCTTTTTTTGGGTGGATGCTGACACAAATGAGCATCTGCCATTTTGAGCCTCGGTATGAAGGTCTCACGATGGAGATCCTAAATCCTCTGGCATAACCATAGCCTGGTTTGTTGGATGTATGTCAGACATTGGTGTTAGACTGCTTGACTCGTTTCTCAAATAATGTTAGATATCTTTAGCAAGAGTAGCGTGATCATGAGGTCCTCTGCATTAAGCCAGGTTGCAGAATTTCAGATTCTCGTTGTTTGCATTTTCTGTTGTATTATCCACCCTCTACTGGTTTGAAGTAATCTTATCCTTGCTTAAAATGTAACAGTGGCCAGGCTTAAATTGTTCACCCCTTTAAGTGCTGTAGTTGCAGTGATATCATTGAAAATATACAGAAATGTCACAGAACCTGTAGATCACGTGATGGCAGAGTGATATTGCTTCCCTTTTGAATTACAACCATCACTTGAAATTAAAGAAGGGAAATTGCACCTGATTCTCCCTTGATTTACCCCTGCTGCAATAGAGTGCTATATTATGTTAACTGTAATAATAGAAATATATTATGATAATATATGTATTGATAGTAATATGTTAATACCAATTTTTACCATTTGTTTAATTATGTTTCACCACACAATTACATGCAGAGGAAGAAGTCAAGCAAAAGTGGCAATGACAGGGGTTGGGACAGACTATAACACTGTCCATGGTGTTTACAACATTCTCATTATAATGGATTGGCTTAATGCTAACATATGATATTCTAAGATTATTTGTGTATGCTGATCTCTGCTTTAGGGGAAAAAACTTAGCAAAACTAAAAGCGCTGGCATGTTCTCAAAGACCAGGACTACAAGAGGGCAGAATGATGTTATTGCTAAAACCAAGGTGGAGCCAGAGTGATTCCATGGTACTATTAGCCCCGGTTCACATATATGTTAATTGGATGTGTTTTAAATCACATCCGATTCGCATGACATGTGAACTAAAAGGATTTTCTATGGAGCCAGTTCACATATGTGTGGGCCGGCCCAGTGCAATTTCAAAAAGAGTCAGGTACGATTTTCAGCCCAGTTCAGGTGCAATTTACAAAATAAATACACTTTAACAATTCGCACCTGAACCTCTGAACGAAGTCACATTGGACGAGGCTTGAAATCATTCTACAAACCGGCCTTGCACATATGTGAACCAAGGCTTACATCCCTAATGTTACATTACTAGATGGTGCCATGCAAGCTGAATGGTGCCATGCCAGAACAATGCTGATTTACCACAATGTGCTGTGATGACAAAATGATAATGTTCTGCAAGGGCCGTAATGCCTAATGGCAATCTCTAGTAAACCTTTTGGATAATTTGCTGGGACACTTTGCTGCTGAAGCACAATATGATCTCATTCCCTAAATTAGATTCTAAAATATATATTTTTAAATTTTTAGATGTCTTTTTAAAAATATCAAGCTAACCCTCTAAATAAAATATTCTATCCCTCCAAAAAAAGGAAGGTGTTCTTTCTAGATCTTGGAAACTTTGGAATGCATTTTCAGATAGTTTTACAATCAATAAAGCCTATTGTGTTTTAAAAGTTTTTTAAACTCTGATGGACATGCCATACATCAATGTTTTAGGGCCACATAGCACCCCTTTTTTATGGTGATATAAATGAGAAAGGAGTACTGTGTGGACCTGAGATGTCAATTGTAAAGTATGATAATGTAGGCAAATGCTTTTTACTGCATAATGTAGTGGCTTTATTGATCATATTAACTTTGTTACCAAATGCCCATTGTGATGTTATTAGTCCTAAATGTATATGGAACTGTGTGGGTGGGTATGTTTTTACAATCAGATAGTTTATGTACAAAAATATATGGTTCTCAGGTGAATCCATGTCTCGGCATACCATTTGGGGGTCAGAAACAATGTTTCACTCTATTCTCTGCTCTGTGATAACATTTTTTTTCCCTTGCAGGTCCTCCGTCACCAACCAAAGTAACAAAAGTGGTGAGTGTCCATTAATTGGGTTATGGTCATCAATCCTATTTTTGTTAAAAAATAAATAAATACTAAACATAGATTGCACGATTGGCAGAATACAAGATGCAATGTATTTACTGTGACCCTGTAACTATGGGGTTCAGACTAAACTAAAGCCAGCCTGTAAAACAAGATTCTTTATACTTATGTTTCCAGTAGTCCTCGCCATAAAACTCTTCCTTTTACTAGATGCCCCCCCCGCTGACCTCATCTTTCACTTCCAGGCATGTTGAATACCTATTCATTTTACTTCGTGTGGTGGTTCCTCTCACTGGCTCTTATGTCCTGTAATGACATAGGAGCATGTGGAAGGAACCACAGCACAGCAGAGGAAGCAGGTATTCAGTAAGCCTGAAAGTGTTGGATACCTGAAGCTGCCAGGTGAGCTTCCTTTACATGCATGATTTACCCTAAAAAGAGTTAAATTGTCAGAAGATCAAAGGACATCTCTTACACACAGTGTACACCTTGATTGCTAAGGAGGGAGAAACGTACTACAGTTTCTGTTAGCAAATTAAATATGTATAAAAGTGATTTAGTGAGCAGTAGAAAACCATATATGAATCAAATAGCTTTCTGAAACTATCAGCACTTTGGGAATGAACCTAGGGTGTGAAATACTTGAATGTTTATCCCTTTTTTTTATTAAAAAAAAACTTTCTAGATTTATAAACTTTGTATTTAAGGTGTAGTAAAGGTTAATAACACTTATTCCTAAATTTGCTGCCCTCTCCTAATTATTCTGTATAAGCTGTATAAAAAAAGAAATCAGTGTAAACACCTTTTTTTTTTTTTTTTTTTTAAACCTGTCCAGCCGGGTCATGTGATCCAACTGCTTTGTGTTCCCTGTGTATGGGAGCACTTGACAACAGCTGTAAATTCCTGGAGCCATGATGTCACCCACTGACACACATTGCCCATCCATTGCCAGCGTTCCCTTCTCTCCCCTGCAGTAGCCATTCTCTGACACAGGGGAGACAGAACTGCTGGATCACATGACTGAACCAAGCAGGATTAAAAAAAGGAGAGAGGGAGGCAGCATTTTTAAGAATATTTGTTATCAGCATTATCTTCTACTTTACCATAAGGATCATGTGATACAGTCATTTGCCAGGATACATGCTCTTCTTGTATGTTAGTTTGCTTCAAACATAATACGGTAGACTCATATGTAACTGCAATGTCTTTCCTTTTTCCTAGAAGACTGACAAACCAGAGCTGACTGGTAGTGTTGAAGCAATTGGCACAACTGAACCTTTACCACAGCCTTTACCCTTCCCACCAAACCTTGCACGATCTAATTCTCCAAAGCTTGACCCTTCAGAGGTGTACAAGAAATCAAAGAACATCTTTGAAGATAAGCGTAAGTAATTCCATTTAATTAGCAGATACCACACCAAGGTTAATAAAACTTGCAATTTCTTGGACGCTCGTGTATAGTGGCAGCATTTATAATGCTTTTTGTAAAGATAAGTAATTAGTATGTTTTAAATAACATTAAAGTGGTTGCAAAGGCAGAAGGTTTTTAACCTTACTGCATTTTATGCAGTAAGGTAAAAAACGCCTTGTGCATGCAGGTCCCCCCTGCAACCCACCCAAAATACATACCTGATCCTGATCTCGATCCAGCAATATACACGAGAGCTGAGGCTCTCTCGGCTCTTTCGCTCCTCATTGGCTCAGGTACAGCAGCAGGAACCATTGGCTCAGATCCAGTGACAGGTGCCGAGCCCCCTTCTGTATATTTTAAGATGGGATGGAGACTAGAGTGCCAGCAGGGGACATGAGAAGAGGAGGATTGGGGCCGCTTTGTGCAAATCCAATACAGAGAGCAAGTAAGTATAACGTTTATTATTTTAATTAAAAAAATAACTATTTTACATTTACTTTAACATAATTTTTATAATAATGCCCAATTCCTTGGAGGTTATACTGGGAGCTGGAGATAGCAGGATACCATTTTATATAATAGTATTAGAGAAATCCTTAGAGAGAAATCAGAAAGAAAGAAAAGGAAGAAAAAATAAAAGGGCAGTAGAGAAATACATCTTAATTATCACTGTGCTATTCCCACTATATACTGACGTAAAAGTGCACCTGTGCCCACACTATGGACATTAAAGCATTTAAATATTCTAAACAAGCAGTAGAAGACCTTTAGTACAAAAACTCACTGACCTCTCTGGCTGCTTGTACTGTGTAGTTATTTATACTCAAATATTCTCTAAGAACACAACAAAGACTCTAAAGAGTGGAAAATAATTGACCAATGTCATTTCAGAAAAAAACAAATAATTCCTATACCAAAATGGTTTCTGAAGTAGAGCTATGGGGTATCCTATCTAGCTACCAGTGTAACAGGGCAGGGGCTTTTTTCAAAGTGCTATTACTGCTTGTTTTAGGATATGTAAATACTTTAGTGTTTATATTATGGGCACAAGTTCACTTTAAAGCGGAGTTCCGCTCACCCTGTCAAAAAATAAAAGTCAGCAGCTACAAAAACTGTAGCTGCTGACTTTTAAAAAAACAGCCACTTACCTGCCCCTCGGTCCTGCGGTGTGTCCCCTGCAGCTCGTTTCACCAGCCGTCCTGGAGGCCAGCATCTTCAGTGTGGGCACCCGGCTGTGACTGCTTGCGGCTGCACAACCGGGTACCCACTGCGCATGCGCGAGTAGTGCTGCGCTTCATGAATATCCTCTAGTCTTCTGAGACCTGTCACGTGTCCCAAAAGACTACAGGGAGAGAGGGAGGGAGGACACCTTCCTTTTCCGATTGCCTAGGCGATCGGACTGGAAGTGGGAGCTGGTACCTGTCAAATTCGGGTACCCGCCCCCCACCCCCCAAAGGTGCCAATCCTTAATGAGGAGCGGGGGAGCAGTCTTTAAATCGGAACTTCCCCTTTTGGGTGGAACTCCGCTTTAAGGTCCTACTTTTAGCCTTTCTTCCTCTACATTAAGGGTTTCCTAAGCTTTTACAATTACAGACCCTCAGTATTTTACCTAATACAGTAGTACCATGTGACCCAGTTACAGTGCATTTTTTTAAAGCAGTGCATGCACCTTTGATCTTGATTATCCTATTGGTTTTGAACATCTCAGACACACTTAATCTCCACCTTATATAAGCTATTACAGGTGGCCTCTCCTCTGAGAGATGAAACTCATTCCTTTATGCAGAAATGGACTGAGGTCCTTCAACACCTTATATCACAAGTTTGTTGGCTCAAAATTTGCGATACAGCCACTAAAATGTCCTGATTTGTTATGCAGAAAGAAAACTTTACAGTACAAAACCCCCACAGTCTTACATTATTTTTATCTGGCTGTCCCAAAGGTGTTTTGGAGATGTATGGGAGACAAAGGTACATTGACGCACATTTTTTCGTTCTGTCCTCAGATCTAGGGATTCTGGGCTTCCATCCAGTGGGTCCTGGAGCTGGTTCTGGAGGGGTTTATTTTACTATTTGATGCTCTACACCCTACATCTCTTGGATCTATCATTTATGGGTATATCTAAAAGCCTTAAAAAAACTCAGTGCTCACATATTGACAGCGACCAGGAGATTGATTCCATACTGCTGGAAATCTACAGAGATTCTCTCGCAGAGCCAGCTCATTTCAGTTATAGCAGAAGTAAGAGTGATGGAATACCTGACTGCTATATATAGTTACATAGGTAATTTGGTTCAACCAACAGAGAAAAAAGACACACACAAACAGAAAACCTCCATATACACTATCCTATACCCATAGTTGACCCAGAGGAAGGCAAAAAAAAAAACAATAAAGCATGATCCAGTTTGGTCCAGCAGGGGAAAAAAATCCTTCCTGATCCCCTAAGAGGCAATCAGATATTCTCTGGATCAACTTTACCTATACATGTAAGTATCCAGTTATAGTATGTACATTTAGGAAACAAATCATGGCCTTTTTTAAAACAATCTACTGAGCTGGCCAGAACCAGCTCTTGAGGGAGTCTAAGGCACACTTCACAGCTCTTACTGTGCAGAAGCCTTTCCATATTTAGAGGATTTCTGGCCTTTTGGTTCGGCCAATATGACTGTTATATTTCAAATTCCTTTAAAAGAGAAGTTTTAGAATTGAAAAAAAAACAGTCAGTAATAATCACCTAGATCAGTGTTTCTCAAACTTTTTTTCAGTCAAGGCACCCTTTAAAATTATGGACAATTTCAAGGCACCCTCTAAAATTATGGACAGTCTTGAGGCACCCCATTATAAAATGTAAATAACTATTTTAATAGTTTTATATAACACAGTAACATCCACACATGTAGCACACCCAACGTTAGAGGTGATTTATCCTTCCAAATCAAATACACTTTTGCACACTAATACTGACTAGTATTACAGTGTTTCTCTCAGTTTTTCTCCATCATTGAGCTAATGTGACCCCAGCACTGACGGAGAGGGACAGGGGAGGGTAAAACTAGGATGCTGTGCAGGCAACCGACATCCTCCTTATCAACTGATGATGTCATTGGTTGACAGGATGCCGATGGCTAGAAGGTTTTAATGGCGCACAATGAAGACCTGTGGCTTTGTGTAACTAAAAATCAGGCTTCTTCCACCCGCTGGCTTGTATACAAGTTTTGGGCAACTTTTAGACATTTTGCCAAGGCACCCCTGGAGAAACTTCAAGGCACCCCAGGGTGGCCGGGGCACCGTGGTTGAGAAAAGCTGACCTAGATGGCTGCAGCCATCTCCTGGCACCTCTAAGACAGAGAACTGAACAATCGAATACCATCTTCAGTCTGCAGAGAGCCAGTGACTGTCAGTCACCGCTCTCTGCTCTGTCCCTCCAGCTCTCACTGGAGTGCCGGGCTGTGGAGCGGGTTGGAGTGGCTGGCTCAGGCTCTCAGTGGCGTGTTTACAGGTTGATCCAGCTGCTGGTCCAAGGTTCTTGCCAGAGCCTGGACCAACATTACCCTGCTGTCAGCTGAATAAGGGTCACAGGAATGCAGAACAAAGTGCACTCCTGTGATCCATAGGAGAGGTAGACCCAAAAGAGCTTTGGCCCTACTTCTCCTTTTAACAGACCTAGTTGTCCAGCAAAAGAGGCAAGAAGGGTTAACAACAAACCTTTATGTTTTTGTGTTTAGAACCGCTTTAAACTAAAATGGAACTGCTCTGTACTGAAACTCCTCTGGGACCTAATGTATGATTTATAGCTCTTGATCATCTCCACATACACTTAATATACATAAAAATCCCTTTTAGAGTATGCCAAATCTAAAACTATAAAAGTCCTTTAGGACATATCCGTATATTATGCTGTTTCGGCTAGTGCATTGAGGGGTACAAAAACATACCTTATAGAACTTGGCCCGGGCTTTATAATGTGAAACCGAGCTTAAAGGGAACACTTTGCCATGAGATGCGTCAGCAGTGATGAAATAATTCAAAAGGAAGAGTGTGTCCCAAGGTCCCAAGAGCAGGAACCCAAGGTCTTGAGATGAGGATGCTGTTGTTTATATTGTATATATTCAGAAATGAATGTGTAGAATATCCCAACAAAGGAAAAAGGGAAGAAGCCTTACTCTTTCTTTAAGCCCAAGGTAAAATTTAAGGGATCTAGTCTGGTACAAGGCTAATCCACTTGCTCCTCTAAGACGTTTCACTCCACTAGGCACTTAATCATAGAGAAAACAAAAAAATTAACCCATAATTTATGGGCGCATACCAGTTTTTAAGTACAGTTTAGAAAAAGAAAGAAAACATCTGGTGCCTTTGGATACCACAGCAGTACTTGAAATTTGTGCGCCAGTCTTAGTACAAGATTTGTACAAGAATGTACCTTTAGCTGTAGTTGGTGGTACAGCAGTGCAAATAATTGGGGTTACCAGATGCTCTTTTCTTTGCTGCTGTTGATTTTCTTTCTCATGTGAGTTGCTCATTCTTATGGCAAGCTGTCAGGAAATGTAAATGTCCAGTGTAGCGCTTTAAAAATAGAAAATATTCCTTATTTATAGCCTAAACACATCATATATTCTTTAAAGCACTGTGGCATTGCTTTAGAAGTGTTTATTAATCCAGTTGCACTTGGGTAGGTGCGTCTCTTAAAACAAGAAACGGAAGTACATTCCTTTGATACATCTGCCTGCGAGGAAATCCCATGTGTGCTCTGCCTCGTTCTGTAATCTTGCTGCTGTGACATTTTGGCTGCCTGTCCTCCAAGTCATCCTCTACACATATTAGACTTCTCTGCAGATGTTTGGCTTTTGTTTCATAGAAGTAAAATAAATATTATAATAAAATCCCATCAGCAGAACTTAATGAAAAAAGGTTAGTTGTCTTAGCAGATCATTTTGCTTTGATTTCAAATTTAAAAGTAAAATGCTATTGAGCCAAATATTTTTATATTTGTATTTTGCTGCATAGTTTTAACAATTGCTGATATTTAATAAACATCTTTTTTTTATAAAAAATGGTCATTTATGGGTACTGTTAATGGCTGCGTGCTCTTTTTGCAAGTGGCCATTGTCACGGAGACAGACAATAATTTAAAATCTAACCTTTTACAATTGCAAAATTATAGGAAAATCTTCCAATGGGGACACCTGTTCCAGTGATTTCTGTCTACACCCTGTTCCAAATTATAATGCAAATGATATTTCTCTCATTTACCTAAATAATTGATGTAAATAACAGTCAGCATAATTCTCATGTTATCAACTATTAAGAGTACAATTCAAATTTTATTGAACAAACCTCCTAATGATAACAGTATTTTTTTTTAAACATAAAAAACTTACAATGCACTGTTCCAAATTATTACGCACAGTAAGTTTCAAAACACTTTATAGGTTGTAAAGAACTGAACATTGTCATTTGTTGTGTTTGCAGCATATTTACTGAAATCAAAAGCTATTTCAATCAAACTTTTAACAACATTTTAACTTTTTAAACATTTTAACAGGTCACGTTACATTGTAACATAGGACCCCTTATTTGATAGCAGCTTCACAAGTCTTGCATCCATTGAACTTGTGAGTTTTTGGACAGTTTCTGCTTGAATTTGTTTGCAAGATGTAAGAATAGCCTCCCAGAGCTGCTGTTTGGATGTAAAGCCTCCCACCCTCATAGATCTTTTGCTTGAGGATGCTCCAAAGGTTCTCAATAGGATTGAGGTCAGGGGAGGATGGAGGCCACACCATGACTTTCTCTCCTTTTATCCCCATAGCAGCCATTGATGCAGAGGTATTCTTTGCAGCATGAGATGGTGCATTGTCATGCATGAAGATGATTTTATTACAGAAAGCATAGTTCTTCCTTCTGTACCAGGGAAGAAAGTGGTCAGTCATAAACTCCACATACTTTGCAGAGGTCATCTTTACACCTTCGGGGACCCTAAAGGGGCCGACCAGCTCTGTTCCCATGATTCCAGCCCAAAACATGACTCCACCACCGCCTTGCTCACATCGCAGCCTTGTTGGAACAGGGTGGCCGTCCACCAACCATCTACTACCCCATCCATCTGGACCATCCAGGGTTGCACGGCACTCATCAGTGAACAGGACTGTTTGAAAATTAGTCTTCATGTATTTTTCTGCCCAATGCAGCCGTTTCTGCTTGTGAGCATTGGTTAGTGGTGGCCGAATAGAAGGTTTATGCACAGTTGCAAGACCCTGGAGGACTCTACACCTTGATGTCTGTGGGAATCCAGAGGCACCAGCAGCTTCAAATATCTGTTTGCTGCTATGTAATGGTATTTTAGCAGCTGCTCTCTTGATTCGATGCATGGATCTGGCAGAAATCTTCCTCAATGTGCCTTTATCTGCACGAACCCATCTGTGCGCTGAATCAGCCACAAATCTCTTAATAGTGCGATGATCACGCTTACGATTTCGTGAAATATGTTTTCATACCTCATCCAAGGCATTGATCTATTTCACTCTTTTCAGCAGCAGAGAGATCCTTTTCCTTCCCCATATTGCTTGAAAATGGTGCTCTGGTTAATAATGTGGAACACCCTCCTTTAGTAGTTTTTCCTTAAATTGGGCTCACCTGCCAATCTAATTATCACAGGTGTCCGAGATTGTTTTCAGTGATCAAAAGAGCCCTGACACACAATGCCATCCATAAGTTACACTGAAAAACAAAATATTTCATCTTTGTGACACTTAAATAGAATTTGCATAATATTTTGGAACGCGGTGTAAGTGGAGATGTTTCCTAATGATAAAAAGATTTACTGTTAATTCCACAACAGTGAACGCCATGGCTCCACAAATGAAGGGAAATGTCCCAAATGGGACTGCAAAAAAAGAAAAAAAAAGTTGTCAGGGCTTTTAACAACTGCATTCTATATCCATAAAGTGGAAACTGTGAGTATATGTATAGTCAAAACTTGTTTCTTTCATTTTCTGTAGAGGGAGAAGTTGAAACCCCTGAAGGTTTAATTTGTGCTCGCTGTGTTCTGTTGGGGAAATTTCCCTTCACTTTCTGTTTCAGGAATACAACAGGAAGTGAGAAGAAATCTCTACACAATGAGGGGAATACCCCTCTTTATTGTCACCAGACTATACAGTATGCCAGGGCTTAAAATTGCAAGTCTAGACCTACTAGCAAGGCACAAACCTTACTCTCCACCAGTTGCCCCACCCAACCTTGCCCAGGTCCACCTCCAACACCATCCCGGAGCGTCCCCAACCCCCCCCCCCAGCCCTGCCCCCCAACCACGCCCCCTTAAAGCTTATGAAATTACATTTTTCTTTAGAATAAAGAGTCCAAAATATAAAACATGGCATAACAATAGTAAACATTTTAACAAAAACGTGCTAATAGAGCAGCCATGGTTTGTGTTGTACAGCAGGACCAAGACTTGTGTAATACCCTTTTTTCTGATGCAAAATACCACTTCAATGGCTGTGTGTGGATTGCATTCTATTCAATTAAGAAAAAAAACACCAAAAAATAATTTTTTGGATGACAAAAAGCAGTAGGAAGCCAGTTTCACATCAAGATTTGTAATGGTTTTCGTTGTACAGCAGGAACAAGACTTGTGTAATACCCTTTTTCTAATGCAAAATACCACATGTCCCCCAAGGCAGTGGAGAGCAGGCGTCGTGTCCCCCAAGGCGGTGGAGAGCGGGCCTCTCCTCGTTTTCCCCACGGCGGGGGAGAGCGGACCTCTCCAAGAGTCTCCCACGTCGGTGGGGAGGGTGTCTTCTCTCAGCGGAGGAGAGTGGACCTGTAATGGACCGCCTGACAGCACCTCTATCAATCCCCTGGCAGAGCCTCCCCAGAGTGCGGAGTCTAAGCACCGGAGCACTTGTTCACCAGGGCCCCTGATGGTGGGGATGGACTTGGAGCGCTCCGGTACCAGGTCGCAGCTGCTAGGTATCTCCAACAGGGGTAGAGGAGTCTGACAGGAGCTCCAGGGGGCTAAGAGTCTGATGTGAGGGAGCCTAGTGATCCCTGCGGGATGGATGGATGAGCTAAATCAGAGTCATACAGGCCGGGTGGGCAACTAGCGGGTCGGTGAGGTACAAAACGGTAGGCAAAGGACAGTCGGGTCACACGCAGGGTCAACACCAAAAGATCAGATTTAAAGGGGAACATCCAGGAGCAGAGTCAGGTAGGCCAAGGGTCAGGACAGGAGAAGGCAGCAAGGTCAAACAATCCAGATCAAGATACTCACAACACAAGTAACAGCATACAAAGACCATTCGGCAACAAGTGTTTGTGCAGAGCTGGCTTAAATAGCCCGCCCTGCACCTGACAGGTGCAGCCTAGGTCCCAGTGCCTGCCTAGTACTGTCAAGACGACGGGTGCGCCTGGGTCCTAGTGCCACCTACACGTCTTGGCAGACACCTATGCCTGTGTAGACCCATGCGTCGCGATGGTCCCTGACAGGACCTCTCCTGCACCTGTGCCCTCATCGGCGCTGCCAGTGTAATGGCGGTGCCGAAGATGCCGGAAACCGGAAGTTGGAAATCGGAACTCGGCTTCACAATGAGGCTTGGAGCACAGGTGCAGCCGCTCCATCCATCATCCGTGCTCACCGCATTAGGCGAGCTGCGTTTTCAAGCCCTGCTCAGTATGCCATCTCTGGAAGATTTACCCCACCTCCTGTTTTGGTGATAACTCTAAAATTTGGATTCCTTATCACTTTCTGTCCTGGTAACAATGGTCACCAGGACAAACAGAGAATGTGAATCAACCTAGTGGGACACAAACAGCAATAAAACCAGACAATCTTTTTGATTCTTTCCTTCTGTATCCAAAACTGAATAAAATAAGTTTTTGGCTATACATTGAGTTTAAGTTGCAGGCTTTCTTCATAACATTCTGGCAGCACTAAATTATCACTTGATTTATGACACCAAAGCTGCTCTTGAAATTGCTCCAGCTACAAAACTGCTCTATAGGTGGTCCCTGTTGCAACTTTTCCTACGTGTAAATGTGGTGGTATTTAGACATGTAAATCAAATTAGGCTTTCTTGATGTTTCACTATAAACATAGCAGTCAAAGGGGTTGATTTACTGAAACTGGAGAGTGCAAAATTTGGTGCAGTTGTGCATTGTAGCCAATCAGCTTCCAACTTCAGCTTGTTCAATTAAGCTTTGACAATAAAAACTGGACGCTGATTGGTTTCTATGCAGAGCTGCACCAAAGTTTGCATTCTCCAATTTTAGTAAATCAACCCTGTATACCTTTCAGTGAAAGAATATGATACGGGAACTCCCTGAGACAAAACTTTCACATGCCCAAGTTATCGTCAAGGACCGATCCATGAAAATGGTAAAAAATTATGTTCTCAAGACTTGCACTACAATTATAGAAACAACTACAGCTAGAGAAGAAAATGCATTCAAATATTACTTTATTCCAGCTATTTAGCTGGTACAGCAATTTGCTGCTATAAAACAAATTGCTTACCGTCATCATTTTAACTGTAAGACCGTCATATAAAGTAGACAGTTTTTTGCTTCCTGCTTTTAAGCTCTGGTATTTGTGTTATTAAAATAATTATGTGACTGGGTTCACTTCAGTCTCACAAAACTAATATAATTGTTTAACCTCTTCAGTGTCCATTGGTCATTGATGCCTAAATCTTCAGACCAAATTTAGTTACATCAGTATAAGTGGGTCGACTTGACAATAACTCTTCGGGGGAGAATTACTAAAACTGGAGCACTCAGAATCTGGTGCATCTGTGCATAGTAACCAACCAGCTTCTAACTGCAGCTTGTTCAATTAGGGCAGTGTTTCTCAACTCCAGTCCTCATGGACCCCCAACAGGTCATGTTTTCAGGATTTCCCTCAGATGAAACAGCTGTGGTAATTACTAAGGCAGTGAAACTGATCAAATCACCTGTGCAAAATAATGGAAATCCTGAAAACATGACCTGTTGGGGGTCCATGAGGACTGGAGTTGAGAAACACTGAATTAGGGTTTGACAATAAAACCTGGAAGCTGGATGGTTACTATGCACAGCTTCACCAGAAGACTAAAGCCAGCCATAGATGGTTTGAATCTTTTTGAACCATCTGCAGTATGGGTAGTCTAACTGTACCCAAAACGATTCTTGTACTTGGACTTCGTTATAACCACCCTGTTGTTTTTTTTTCATGTGATTATTGCCAGGGGCATGAAACTCATGTGTAGCTGAGGCCTGCTGTGAAATTATAGACACACTAAAGCTTACAATGCTCAAATTATGTCTGATTCCTGTTGATGCTGGTGGTATCCCTGTCAACTGTTCGGTCAGAAGAGCTGAGTGGAACATTGTCAGCTGATCAGTGCCTGCATCCAATCAGATGCAGGTACTGTTCAGGTTCTGACAGTTGCAGGTTCCAGGTATATGAATACAATAGCCAGCAGGGTAGATACGACTATCTGGGATGTTTAACATGGATGCAGGAATATGTTAGATTTCTTTTGTTCTGCCTGCTGGCTAAATAAACGAAAGCTATGAGTGTGTGGTCAGCTATATCATTATCCTTCTACTTGGATCTCTATGTTGGCTTCTTAAGGGCCTCATTTACACAGGTGATAAAAACTGGTGGTCCAGCTGCGTTTTTATCCCCCCCACAGACCACTCACAGAAAGCTGGAGGAGACTGACTACATGTAAATTTAACTTGGTTTATCAAGTTTGACAGATAGCAGTGCCTGTCGAACTTACGAATTAAAGAGTAACTCCACTTTTGTTCTTGCTAATTAATGAATGGATTTTAACAAACTTTGTAACAGCTGTTTGATTCACCCTGTCCTTTTTCAGACTGATGGGAGGAACAGGTTCATTATAATTAGCTGGTGCTCTCTCAGTGTCCTAATGAGAAAAGTTGCAAGGTCTGCATCCCTATTAGTAGGATTTACATGTCTCTGATCCCTGAAATATGTGATCTTTTAAACCCAGGACACCTGAAGGACAGTCACACATTATATGCAAAGGGTGAATGGGCTGCATGTCAGAGAATTGACATTTCACCCTCCAGCATCATTTATAGGAATTTCTGATGCCTGCTGTTTATCAGTTGTGGCAGTGTTAATTGGCTAAACATAATGGTAGATTCACGTAATTGCTGATGGTTTGCAGTGAGAGCATTTTAGTAATCTGATTTATCATTTTCATTGGCTTCTTGTTTTTCATTTGTAGCTCCCAATACAAAGGACTTGGATGTTTTCTTACGAAAACAAGAATCTGGCTTTGGATTTCGGGTTCTCGGGGGAGATGGACCAGACCAGGCAGTGAGTACTGTTCTTAATGATTCCAGTAAAGTTGTGATGTAGTTCTTGGATAATGATTGTTAATGAAATAGATAAATATGAGTTTTTATGTAAATAATTGTGCAAGTTATACATTTTCAGTATATAATAAATGTTGCAGTATATCATTTTTCATATTTTGCTTTTATTTAAAGCAGTGAAAAGTTTATTAAAGGACAAGTATTGCCAAAGCTATCTTGGCTATACTTCTCCTATATATTACAGGAATGTAGTTAGTTCTGCACTCCTGTGATCCATTTTTAGCTGACAGCAGGCTGAAGCCCGGCAGAGAGCCGTTCCAGGCACTGAAAAGATTCCGACCATATGGTTGGGATCCTCCCAGAAGCCTGGACCAGCACTTGGCTCAGCCTCTCAGCGATCCATTGAGAGCTTGACCCAGATGCGCACGCCCCCACCACAGTCAAGTTCTCCAATGCGCATTGGAGAGGCAGAACAGAGAGCCATAGACTGACAGTCATTGACTCTCTGCTCACAGAATGCTGAGAACTGAACAATCAGTGGTGTTTGATCGCTTAGTTCTCAGTAGAGAGTTGGCAGGGTAAAGACGCAGCATCGGATCAGTGACTACATTCACTCAGCTACAGTCACTGTTCAGGCATTCTGACCATCGTAGATGCCAGCTGTCCGAATATGATAGCAGGCAGTGCAGATTCTTTAATCCATGCTGGTTAGCATGTATAGAAGAATCTATTAAATATGTGTGTGTCTGGCTAGATTTAGTTTAGCTGGACAAATTCATGCAAAAAGCAGCCTGTTGTAGAAAGCACAGTAACCCATACAGCTAGTCAGATTAAGTTTACGGTTTACAGATTGGTAAAGGTGACCTCTGTTTTGACACAGTAGGGTTCTGCAACAAAACAGTAGGGACCAGCCAAATTTTGAACAGTGTGTGGCCGCTCCCCCCCCAGCAGTTTATCGCTTCTGTCATGGGGACAGACCTTTCTGTTGGCAGCTACAGCCACTGTTCAGTGTATTTTGACAGCTGCAGGGCATTCCATCTACCTAGTTTGTGTGCCCATTGGCTGAACCAAAAAAAAAAAAAAGTAGGGCCAGCTAAAGTCTTTGGCTTAAAATGTATCTACCCCCTCCTATTTGGATAAAGCAGGGAAACATTAAGACCTCTCTCTGATTTTATTTGCTGCCTCTGTCCCTGCTGAGAAGGCTCACCCTATATCTCCTGTTGACCATTGCCTCTGAAGATAAAAGTGATGGGAAATCTAATATTTTGAGTTGTCACCAAAGCAGAATCAGAAGGGAAATCTTCCAGTGAGGACACATATTTCAGTGATAGCTGTCTAGGAGGGGATTTCTTTTACTTTACAGAGATTTCCTCTTACTTCCCATTGAGACAGGAGTGAAAGAAATCTTCACAATGGAACACATACAGCATAATAAAGGATTTTAAATATTCCACATTCTATCCACAGCTGAAAAAAAAAATTGGCTTTAGATATATTTTAAATAAGCCAGTATGACTATGGGTGTTGAACAAGGTGGCTATTTGGGCTTTGAGCTAGTGGTCAGGCAAGAAAGCAGTGTAGAATGTATTTGATGTATCACTCCGATAAATGCATTACTATATAATTAATATTGTGCTTTACTGTATTTGAGGAAGAGCAGGGCATTTAAAACAATTTCTGAGAAGACTGTAATCAAATAGCAGGGATAAATAATTAACAGGCCTTGTGTTCTGGCAGTAAGTGATTCCAGGTACCTGCAGAGTCTGCACACTGTGTTATGGATTGCTTTTCCACTGTGCATGTCCAATAATTTCATATAATTGAAAAAGACAGGACACTACAGAAACAAAGCACACACAGTTCATTCACTGTCATTTCTGGCCTGAAAGAATAGTTTAAGAATCATTGTGTCTCATCTTAGTGCAAAGGACATGGCCTGATTTAAATCTCCTGCTGAAAATATAAGAAGTCTTTTGTCTAGGTGGACCTTTCTTATCTGATGTCATGTAGAGGTCTAGCGTGGGCCACATGTACTGTTGCCACCTGTGGTTCTTAAAGAGAAAAAAGTCAGAGAATAAAAGTTTAACTTTATTAACCCTTATTCCAGGCAAAATATGTAGTAATGTACCTTATTTTATGAGGCAATGTGTGTTCAGAAGGCTATAGTGTTTTTGTTCTCTGGATTTGGCTTCTTTTAAAACAGACCTTCACCCTCCCCAACCACTTTCCAGCACCTCATCCTTACCCAAATCTTTCAAAATCACAAAAGGTTATTTTATCATTTTTTTTCTCCCCCTAATTCATTGGTTGTCACCTAGACAAAAATGACACCACACTTGCTGCAGCTTCCTGGGATATCCATACTACGCATCCCAGGAGTCTCCAAGGTATCCTATTATGCAAAGATGTGGCACATCATTAGGGGGAGCTGCCTTTTCCTAATGCTTGTAGCCAGCACCCTGATGACATGGTGCATCATCAAGGGTACAGTTTCATGAACCCAGAAGGAGGACAGAATCATTAGAACACTGCTTAACCACTGGGCATGCAAGCATACTGTATGTTTTGTGGACTACCCATCAAGAGGTATGGGGAAAGGAAGTTAAGAGGTAGGTGGGGGGTAAGTTTCTATTTAGGTGAAAACTGGTTGCAGTACTGAAACTACACCAGTATAATATGAAGACAAATTTGGGAACTTGCTCTGCTTGCATTAAAAAAACCAAACATATTTAAAGCGGACTTCGCAGTGCAATGCAAGGTCCCCATTAGCTGTCCTAAACCACCTTCCCCGCATATATTGCCTGCTGATAGTGGGTCCAGAATCTACCTGTAAAGTTTTTGTTTTTGTTTTTTTTACATCACCATCCTCCCAAGATGAAGATTGTCCATTATTGATGTATTAGTGAATACAGAGCTGCATTTGTATTTGTATCTGTTATATCTGCCTTGTGGATGTTTGGCTATGAATAGCTATATAGCTGTGTCTCTGATTCCTGGTTTGAATGAATACCTCTGCTCCACAGTGTTCATAGAATCCTGCTTGGAACGCAGTTTTGCTTCTTGGTATAAAAACTAGCCATTGGCCACAAAGGGGCAATGTTCACAAAACAATAAAATAAGAATCAGGGTGCGGAATAGAGCAGCTACAGTCAGTACACACCTGCCATCATTTATAGTTCCTCTGATTAACCCCAAATAAATTTCAGCTGTTCCAGTAGGTCTTTCCTGACATTTTCCTAGTTGCATCCTACAGCAAAAGCCATGGTCCTCAGAGAGCTTCCAAAGCATCAGAGGGATCTCATTGTTAAAAGGTATCAGTCAGGAGAAGGGTACAAAAGAATTTCCAAGGCATTAGATCTGCTATGGAACACAGTGAAGACAGTCATCATCAAGTGAACAAAATATGGCTCAACAGTAACATTACCAAGAACTGGATGTCCCTCCAAAATTGATGAAAAGATGAGAAGAAAACTGGTCTGGCAGGCTACCAAGAGGCCTACAGCAAAATTAAAGGAGCTGCAGGAATATCTGGCAAGTACTGTCTGTGTGGTACGTGACAACAATCTTGTATTCTTCATATGTCTGGGCTATGGGGTAGAGTGGCAAGACGGAACACTTTTCTTATGAAGAAAAACATCTAAGCCTGGCTAAATTTTGCAAAAACACATCTGAAGTCTCCCAAAAGCATGTGGGAAAATGTGTTATGGTCTAATGAAACCAAGGTTGAACGTTTTGGCCATAATTCCAAAAGATATGTTTGGCGCACAAAAACAACACTGCACATCACCAAAAGATTACCATACCCACAGTGAAGCATGGTGGTGGCAGAATCATGCTTTGGGGCTGTTTTTCTTCAGCTGGAACTGGGGCCTTAGTCAAGGTAGAGGGAATTATGAACAGTTCCAAATACCAGTCAATATTGGCACAAAACCTTCAGGCTTTTACTAGAAAGCTGAACATGAAGAAGAACGTCATCTTTCAGCATGATAACGACCCAAAGCATACATCCAAATCAACAAAGGAATGGCTTCACCAGAAGAAGATTAAAGTATTGGAATGGCCCAGCCAGAGCCCAGACCTGAATCCAATCAAAAATCTGTGGGGTGCTCTGAAGAGGGCTGTGCACAGGAGATTCCTTCGCAATCTGACAGATTTGGGGTGTTTTTGCAAGGAAGAGTGGGCAAATATTGCCAAGTCAAGATGTGCCATGCTGCTAGACTCATACCCAAAAAGACTGAGTGCTGGAATCACATCAAAAGGTGCTTCAACAAAGTATTAGTTTAGGGGTGTGCACACTTGCACAACCATATTATTTTAGTTTTTTATTTTTACTTCCCTCCACCAAAAAGATTTCAGTTTGTTGTTCAACTAAGTTGTACAGTTTATAGGTTACATTAAAGGTGGAAAAAGTTCTGAAATTATTTATCTTTGTCTTATTTTTTTACATCACAGAAACCTGACATTTTAACAGGGGTGTGTAGACTTTTTATTTCCACTGTATGTTCTGTGTATCTGCCCCAAATGTTTTAAAGTGATTGTAAACCTCAGGCATGAAATATGAGCAAAGCCTATCCCTCTATAGTGTGTACTCGTCTCTATTGACCCTTTTGCTGCCTGGTCCATATGGCTTATGGACCTACAGCACTGCTTCTAGATGGCCAGGTCCGTATGCCATACGGACCTGCATTCCTCCTCTGCTATAAGCTCATATCAGAATTTTTTATCAGACGCTGCTGCACAAACTGATAGCTCTGATCAGTGGCTGATAACCACTGATCAGAGCTATTTACCTGAAATGTGACCCCTCAGCCCACTGTGCTGTGTCACCTGCCTTTGCTGTCAACTAAATTGCCCCCCCCCCCTCAACTCCCTGCATTGATAGGGACAAGAAGGCGAGAGATGGAGATCAAGGCAGGGGATGGAGATCCAAAGTCAGATCTCCCCACCCTTGCTAACAGGATTTATTGGTGCCACACCCCTTAATAATAAGACACTAAAGATACCATCCCTAACTGAGAAAACTAATAAGGTTTTAAAGGCGCCATACCACAAAAATACAACCACAAAATATATAACAAATACAACTTTATTACTAAAATTCAAACCACTGTTGTGGTAATAAAAATTGAGCGCATAGTGCATTCATCTTAAAAAGCTTGTAAATGTTGACAACAAGCACAATTAGTATATATTACTGCAAAATAAGGTCTTGGATAGCCTGGGTATCATAACTGGCATAGTTATTACAGGAAAATACTTTGCTATTGTTCTCCATAACTGGCATAGTTAATACAAGTAAATATTTTGCTTTAGTTCTCCAATGAGTTTCGCGGGACACAGCCTGCTTCTTCAGGGAGACAAAGTATGAAAACTCCAAAATGACATCAAAGACTTTGCAGGAGGTCAGTGGAAAAAGGCATGAGCACGCGGTCCAGACAGCAAAAAAAAGGATCTCTCACTTAACCACTTCCTGTCCGGCCGTTTATCTACATGGGCCGGACGGGAAGTTTTTAAGTGAGAGATCCTTTTTTTCTTGTCTGGCCCGCATGCTCATGCCTTTTGAGCGCTGCCGTCCCCCCTGCATCCATTGCCTGTGTACGCTCCCTGGGAGCGTGCGGCACCGTGATCAGTGCCCATTGTGCCAGAACACAGATCTCTGTACGGGACCTCTGTGTGAAGTCCCGATTCATGTGATCACTGATTGGACAATAAGTGATCACATGAATAGTAGTAAACGATGTCACTTCCTGACATCATTGCTACTACTTGTGAATGATCACAGAGGTCACATGGTACAAGGCTATTCACAACAGCCTTGTACCATGTGACAAGCTGTGACCAATCACAGCTCTCACAATATTTCTCAATGGCTGCAGGAATGCAGCCAGAGAGAAGGGGAAATGATTGCTTTTACAGCTTTTATGGGTGTAAAAGCAATCAGTGTAAAAAAAGAAAAAAAAATCTTCATCACCCTCCAAACTTTTTGGACTTTTTCATTTATATAGCAAAAAAATAAAACCCCCAGTGGTGAATAAATACCACCAAAAAAAAGTTTTATCTGTCTCAAAAAAAGGCTAAAAAATGTATAACTGCGAAATTGTCATTCAAAATGTGATAGCACTGAAAGCTGAAAATTGGCCTGGACTGGAAGGGGGTAAAAGTGTCCAGACCTGAAGTGGTTAAAAAAAAAGTTAACCACTTCCCGACTGCCCTATAGCAGAAATACTGGTACAGGGTGGCACGGGTGCGCAAAATCACGTGTATATATATATATATATATATATATATATATGTGATTTTACATTTCCGGGAAGGGGGCACGCATGCCCTACCCGCACTGCCATTCGTGGCCGTGGCTGTCAATCAGTGGGTCCTGGCAGGTCAGTACTCACCAGTGCCCGGTGATTGCCTAGCATCTCAAACAGGGAGGAGAACTGCTTGTAAACAAAACAGTTGTCCTCCCTGTCAGCTCATGCACACTGCTTACAGTGAAGCACACAGACACAAGTAAAACCGTTCACAGTTAACCCTTTGTGTGCCCCTCATGTTTACCCCTTCCTGCCCAGTGCCATTAGTACAGTGTCAGTGCTTTTTTTTTAGCACTGATCACTGTATTGTTATCACTGGGGATGTCAGTGACACCAAGTCAGTTCCCCTCAGTGTCAGAATGCCCACCGCAGTCCCGCTATAAGCTGCTGATCGCCACCATTACTAGTAAAAATAGAAAATCCCAATATATATACCGCCATTTTACATGTATTGGGATTTTATTTTAGCAAAGAATACATTTTAGTGTAAATTTATGATGAAATTTGATTTTTACAATTTTTTTTAAATGCAGCAGGCAGGTCAGAAGGGGGGTAAATCACCAGGAGGGCAAGTGGTTAAAAAAAAGCACCACGTTTAAAAAAAAATGGTGACAAGAGAGGGACATCCATCAGAGAGACAGCGTCATCTCTGCTCCTGTGAGCTGTGTGGAGGGGGGGGGGGCCCTCTCTTCCCTCCAATCAGCTCTCAGAGCTCTCTTCACTGAGCTTTGCAGAGTGTAACTTAGCTCCCCACCCCTTTTCTTCTCAACTCTGGGATGAGTTTTAAAATTCATCACTTTGATCAGATGTAGAGAAGAGAAGACTGTAGACATACAGGTTCAACTTATGTAGGAGCATTTGTTTCACCTGAGGCCTGTCACTTCACTGGGTGTATGTAAAATTTTACAACCACTTTAGAGCCAGACACAGTCCATCAACTAGCATTTTCACAAGTAGACCATCAGTGGTAGCCCCCATACTTCTCTCATGACAGAGACACTTTAAGTGTCTCTGTTACTACACATCAGACATCTCTAGGTACCTACATGCCAGCTTAGATTAACTTTTAAACTTCCAGCTACTAGCTGCCACTATGTCTGCCAGATAGATGTGTATCGGTTCTCTGTAATGTAAATGAGTGATTTTTCTAGAATGTTTTTGTTGTATGAAGTTTACTGCAGTATTATGTTTTATGTGTGGTATTCTGCAATGCCATGAGTGACAAACACTCAAGCGCTATATGCGCCTAATGGAACTGCATTGCATCTGAGCACCACAAAAAAAAAAATGCTATTTAATTCTTTGTTAATATTCAAAGCAAACTCCCCCACCCATCCATGCTTCCCTGCTTTATTTTGCTGAGAAATCATTTTGGATAACACCCCCTGGCATTTCTGTAGGTGAATCATCTTGAGTAAGGGCAGATGATTCACATAGCATTTTACTTTCTGGAATCTATCTGCCCTTAGCTCAGGCAGATAGATGACATTTGCTTAGGCCTGAAATCCAGGAAGTAACTGAAGAAATGTAAAAAAAAAAAAAAAAAGTCTAAAACAAGTAAATATGATATACTTTCCTATCCATTCACTAATGCTAGCAGCACAAGGATTAAAAATAGTCCATGTTGATTGAGAGAGTGAAGTTCTGCTTTAAGCTGCAGTACCTATACCAGAGACACAGTCTGAGTTACAGTTGAAATTTACAAAATAATATGTTTATTGGGAAATGAAAACTTTACATCTACATAACGTTCTAGAGCGGAGATTCAATATTGTATTTGGCCTCAGGACCAAAATATCTCCATTCAAGCTTGGTTCTGCTCATTTCTCATATCTAATTCCTTTAACTGAAAACTAATTAGTTTAGTGTACTTTTAGCTACTACTGTAGGCACGTTACCTGGAAATAAATGATTTATTTTTCATAGTGCCATGTAACCCCACTAAACCATTGTATGTACCAATGCCAAATATATTTTGAAGAAAATTAAAAATAATAATAAATGAACTCAAAGAAAAAAAATATATCTTACATGCTGGAAAATTTGTGATATCGCTTACATAAATGTGATAATAATGTGCCTGCCAGAACTTATTCTTAATATACACATTATATATGTAAAGTAAACAACATAGGAAATAAATGAACACAGTAATATAAAAGTCCAATGTGTTTGTTCAACCCAAACATGCCAGTTAAAGGAAATTAAGCAAATAAATGTATGGTTGTGAATCCCACATGTTCCACCACCTGTCACCATATTTTCTCACCTGGAGGAGTTGACCTATATGGAAAAATAGGTTTCTGCACCTTTCCCTTTAAGGGGTTTTTAACATCTCCCAGACCTCCAGACTTGTAGACATGCTTTGTGCTCCTAAAGATCCTTGGTGTCAGGAATCAGAACAGGAGATGACCAGATAAATGACCAGATAAATGTAGCTACACAAAGAAACTGGGACCAAACAATGTACGATGAAGTACATTTATCAATAAGCAAAAAGACATGCACACTCCAGCAAATAGCGAACATAAACAACAAGTGACCCACAACCAAAAACGCCTTTGTAACAGAAACCTATATACAGTATGTACTAATATATACAATATGGGAACCAAGGGTAACGGGCAATGCAAGAAAGAGTGTGAATCAGGACTGGGTACAGGAACAAGGCAAGTAGCAGTACGTTTACAGAATGCAAGGATAGATCAAGAGCAGGATGGATCTGGCAGAAAGCAAGGCAATCAAAACACTGACACAAGGAGTGTTAGTAAAACCTTAGGTACCCTGGCAGCAGCTGGGGCCAGATGGAGCTGATTGCAGGAACCTGCTGGCTGCTGGGAGACACCCACTGGTGGACACCAGAACTGCAGCTTTTCACCCAGGGAAGTACAGTGCCACCAGCAGGTGAGCCAGGTCCTGACACTTGGACCAGCTAGGACAATCAGCCTCCTCCTAGTAGAAGACTCCAGCAAATAGCCAAACAGCTGCTATGTTCATCTAGAGCTTGGTGCTCAGGGACTTTCTATCAGGGCTAAGGGTTCTTGTTTTCAGGAAGCTATTTACAGCACTGTTCTAGTCCCTCCCAGTAACCCAGTAGCCCACTACCAATGATGATATCACTGTGTCTAAGATAAGGTAAGTAATGAAAACCGGTTATAGTTAACAGTTTCATTATGAGGTCGACAAAAGGGGAGGGGCAGGAAAAGCAAAATATAGGCAGTTTAAATTGTAATCTACATTTAATAATTTGGAATACATATAGTTCAGTAATTGATGTTAGTTTTATATCTGTCTACTGTTCAGTTTTAAAGTGGTTCTAATGCCTGAATGTTTTCTACGTTCATGTATTCAATGTATGGAGGTAAAAAACCTTCAGTGTGCAGTTCTCTCGAGCTTCTTGCTCTTTGGGGCACTCTGTAGGAGGGAGGGGCCAGGAGCATCGGCGGGGGACCCAAGAAGAGGAGGATCAGGGCTGCTTTTTGTAAAACCATTACACAGAGCAGGTAAGTATGGCATGTTTGTTATTTAAAAAAAAATCTGAACCTTTATTATCACTTTAAGACAAACTCTGCATATATTTATTTATTTTTCCTAAGAATTTATTATATTGCCCTTGATCGTGAAATAGACAAGGTCTACACTTTCCTTGGGAATTGACTTTTTGTTCGAAAAGTTTGTATTTCAATGTCTCTCTTACTATTCTGTATACCAGGGGTTGACATCTTTAACACTCCTGGTGTGGTGAAACTACAAATCCCCTGAGACTTTGCAAGACTCTGACAGCCACAGGCATTACTCCCTGATGCATGATGGGATTTGTAATTTTACCATAGCTAGAGTGTGCCTACCCCTGTATACCTGTGATAACAGCCCATGTCTATTTCAGTTAAGTTATTGACCATTGGTCTCCTCCTTTTCTATTTTGCAGATTTATATTGGAGCCATTATTCCTTTAGGAGCGGCAGAAAAAGATGGGCGACTTCGTGCTGCAGATGAGCTAATCTGTATTGATGGTGTACCCGTGAAGGGAAAGTCTCACAAGCAGGTCCTCGATTTAATGACAAATGCAGCTCGTAATGGTCACGTGTTGCTTACTGTGAGAAGACAGATCTTCTACTCAGGTTAGACTCTTGATATACCGTTCCTTGTAAAGAATGTTTTTGAAACTTATGGCTTATTTGGTTTCTGGTGTGTGTGTATTCTGAATTTTATCTCATCAATACGGGTGCAGTTTACGAAACGATTAGCCCCACCTTTATGTTGCTTATAAGGGTACCACAAATTATTTTTATTATACAGGATTTATATAGCGCCAACAGTTTGCTCAGCACTTTACAATATTAAGGGAGACAATACAGCAACGATACAGTTCAGTACAAATCACTGAACAAATAAATCACCAAAAGAGCCACACATTTCAGTTTGATTTTGTAGGACATCCACAGGATACTTGGCGTCTTTTATGTTTGAAAAAGGAACAAAGAGATTATAAATGGGTAAGTACACTTTCTCCATCAAGATTAAAGCAGATCGAAACCCAATCACTAAACTACCATTATCTTTAATGAATGCAGCCCCAGCTCCCCCTCGTAATGCAGGCCACCTGATCTAATCCAGCAATCTTCACTGTACTGCTTCACCATTTCAAAATATTACTTCTGAAATTTTTTATGCCACGTCCTCTTCTTCATATCTGTGGGAAGCTGTACTTATGGCAGCCTCTATTGGTCCTGCAGAGTACAACTTTCTCCATTGAAATGAATGGGGCTACCTCATGCATGCACATGCTGAAGAGGACCCAGTGAAGATGTTATCAGAAGCAATGTGGGGACACACTGAAGATCACTGGATCGAGGATGAAGGTGAGTATTGGACCAGATGGGCTGCATTCATTAAAGGACAACTAGATGGACTTTGTCTTTTTTCAACCTGAGTAAATATGGACCAAAGGTTCAGTTTTCCTTTAACATGTAATTTTTAGTCTCTTTACGCCAGCAACTTTTATTAAAACTATTCCTGGTGATACTACCATGAAGTTCTTTATTCAATCAATTTTTGTTATAGGTGACAATGCTATGCTCTGTCACCAGTCTTCTTGAGAGACAAAAGGCAACCATGATAGGTCTTTTTTGTGCAGGAATGGTCCATTGTTACTGTCCAAAAACCCACCCTGAAAAATGTAATGCTTCTGCATTGAAGCCACTTCTTGTCGACTTGTGGACAAGAAGTGGCTGAAAGAGGCTGAATGGAGATCAGTTGCAATACGATGAATAAAAAAAAAGTGAAAAATAAAAAAACAGCACTGCATATGATACATGGTGCTTTCCCAAGATAAATGTCATCCAAAAAGTGTTGACATTTTTAAGTGTGAAAATGTGTACACTAAATAAGGAATACTGTTCAAAGTGGTGAAAAATGGCAAGTAATGAGAATTCTCAGGGATGTTTTATGTTAGATACAAGAAAAAAATATATTTTGCAGCACACTTTTCAGCTAGCCAGCAAAAAAAACATCTAACAATTTTCACTAAAAACAGGTTTTAGTTGCAAATGTGGAAGCCGCACTACCTTGTCAATGGCCCTCTGTATAGTGCAGTCCTAAATATAGTCTGAGAGCCTCCATGATGGAGCACATATAGCAATGGGTAAATTACGGCAGGTGTTAGCCATGTCACTACATCAACAGAATTCTTGAGTAGAGGCGGTCTGATAAATACTACAGTTGGATTAGGAGGCTTCCAGGACTGAATTGTGGTTGGCTCACATAGACTCAGATATAGGGTGGCATAAGTTCATCAAGCAAAATTCTGGCTTTTCTGTCAGTATCCTTTTATATGTTCTATTTCATGCAAACTGACATGGATAAATTAATATGTGGGAAGTAATTCTACATGGAGTTTACCTCATTTGAGATGCCATAGGCTGCTAAGTAATGTTATCAGAAGTTGGCAAAATTATAGTGGTTTATGGAACTCAAGTTGTAATAGAAAATATTATATACCTTCATATGGTTAATATTTGTAACGATATCATTCAATATTTCATTTCACATCACTTTTTTTTATTATATTTGTTCATGTTTACATATAGACCAAGCTGACCAACAAAAGTGGAAGGTACTGGGACAAACTTTAACCAGGGATGCTTATAACTGTCACCTTGTTTTCACATAATTTAAAGTGAAACTTTACCCATAACAACTTGAGAAAAAATAATGTTCTATATCAAGGAACATACATTAGTAATTATGCTACCAAAATTAGTGTATGCTGTAAATTGCCTCTAGCATTGTTCCTGTTTCTTATTGCTGGAGGCTGCCATTTTGCTGAGGCCCAGAGCCCCTGAACAGCAAATCTTTGAGCTGTCAGCAGATCGGTCACTGGTGGCTCTGATTTTAGGCACATTACCAAAAAACAGAGAGCAACTGAGCATGTGCAGAGCAAGGTGAGACAGTGTATTACTAGATTTTAAACCGTATAGGCACTTTTTTTTAATGTTTTACATTACTATGTCTGCAGAAGGAGCCAGACTGACGTGATCTAGCAGGACTTTATTTTCTACTTTATTCCACTTTAAACCCCAGACATGAAATTTGAACAAAGCATATCTATATATAGTGTGTATTTGTCTCACTTAATGAACTAAGTGCCATTTCTGTCTGCTGCTTTGTTCCTCTGCTATCAACATGAGTCACTTCTGACAAGTTTTCCTGACACCACGAGAAATATTGTGACAGGGGAGGGACTTGCAGCAGAGTGACAGCCTCAACTCTGTTCTTGTAAGCTGTGTGAAGGGAGGTGTGTCCCTTTCCTCCAAACAGCTCTCAGAGCTTTCCCCCACTGAGCTCTGCAGTGTGCAATTTCCGCTCTCCACCCCCCTTTTTGTGAACTCTCAGACAAGCTTTATAAATTCAGCACGTTGAACGGATATAGAGAAGACTGCAGATAGATACAACTTATGTACAGTAGGATGATTTGTTTCATCTCTGTGTATCACCCAAGGTCATTCACTTCACTGGGTATATGTGAGGGTTTACAATCACTTTAACTTTAACTCTCCCATTGAAAGAAAACACTGTTGATGTCTATTTTTAATGAATTGCTTCAAGTGGAAGCTGGAATCTTGGTAAATTGTCAGCTGCAGCAGTTTAACTGAAAGTGGTCCTATTTCATACACCTTTCTGTGACTCTGGAGTGGATCATAAATAAGTCCATCTGGCAATTAATTAAAAGCCTATCAAATTAATTTTTAAATATGTGAATAATTTTTTTCTTTTAGATCAAAGCCAAAAAATGTAGAAATGTACTTTGTTTTTCTGCATATTTAGGACAGGTATGCTTTGAACATTGACTATCCCTATTTTTTATACTGTTTTATTGTTCCCTTTTTTGGCTCACAACATCTTTTCATCCAAAGCTGCCTTTTTTTCTCTGTTCTGGGCAAAGCTCTCCTTGTGACCTTTCTACATTGCTCACTGCAGTAAGCTGCTTGGAGACTTTCGGTGAACTGTTCAATAAAAGGAATTGTGATGCATTGTTCTTGGCTAGTATATGTTTTAGTGCCTTACAGATTAAATCAATGTAGCGGGTTTTCCAAACCTCATATTCTGAGCAGTATGTCTGCTGATGAGAAATGATTTAGCCCAGTGGGAACCTTAAGGTGTCGTCTACGCTACTTTTCAGAAGATGGAACATTTTAGAAAACATCAATGTAATTATCTCCCATAAACAAATGGGATACACTGCCAAAGAAATTGTCTTCTGTTTATTAAGAAGCATACATCTTGTGGTTGTAAGCAAACATTTTTACGGTTTTCTGCCCGATTACATTCAGTAAGTAAGCTTGTGCTGAAAAATTGCCCCAATCTAATCTGAAAATCCAAACTCAAAAAGCCACACATTTAAACTGTAGATTTGACCTTTTTTTGTCTTGAATGTGAATTACATGTTTTACTAAACACAAGCAATAAAAGTAGTCTTAGGTCTGTCAGGTTGTTTAGGGTCAGGCAAATGGAATAACTATGATTAAGGCCACGAGCCGGAACATATAAGCCTTTGTATTTTCTGTACTCTACCTGCTTTAATAAAATCGTCTGGCTTTCCATTTTCCACTTCTTGCTACAATGAATGACACTTCGCACCACATAGACTGGACTTATGAGTCACCTGCCTAGAGCCTGCTGAGTATGTCCCTTAGCAAAGTGGATAGGAGGTGCTGGGATCCTCAGGATTCTTTGTATGATTACTTATATCCTTACTTAAAAGCAGAGGGGCGCCAGACTAAGTACAGCATTAAAATAGGTATTTATTGAAAACACACAATTGGCAACTCACAGCAAGTAGATTAAAGGAAGGCATGTCACGAAAGGGTCCAGACAATCGATGGCAAGCGATCTCCGCTAATACAGATGTACAGAGGTCTGAAGAAGAAGCTGATGCTTCGAAATACATCACCACCCACCCATGTCATCATGTTCTTGGCTGACATCACATCCGGCCCGGCGCAATTTTGTGGTCCACGCTAGTTCATGCAGTGGTCAGCCGCACCAGGATACCGCTCCTGCTCCACATCTGTATGCGTGGAGATCACTTGCCATCGATCGTCCCCCAGGATTCCGGACCCTTTTGAGACATGCCTTCTTTTAATCTACTTGCTGTGAGTTGCCAGCAAGTAGATATACCTATTTTAATGCACTTAGGCTGGCGCCCTTCTGCTTCCTTTTCATATACAGTTCAGCTTTGCTCTAAGGGTGCTGGTGCTGCTGCCGCTCTTTTTTCCTGCAATTCCACGTGAATGTTTTATGATCTCCTACATGGACTTTTAATGGACTAAAAAAAATGGTAAAAAAAAGTTTATATTTCTACAAAAGCAGTATGGGAATACATGTTTTGCATTCCTTTTTTATGTATAATTATAAATAAAAGTATGGCAATGCAAAATATGCACTCCCATACTTTTATTACATTATAAGTGGGCTGTCTTAGCGCAACACAGTGCAACCGCAGTAGTAAATAATCCCTTACTGTTTGAGCATAGAAGGTTTCGGAAGAAAATTAGTACGCCCAATCTTACAAGGTTGAGAACCACTACTCTACTTCTCCCGGCCTTATTTTATTCAATCATTGGTACTGTGCTTGATTCGAAGTTCTGGATGATGCAAGCTCTTTTATGAAGTCGCACAAATAAAATGCGTGCATTCAGTGCAGTGCTATACAACTGTTGGGGAAAAGAGGGAAAGAGCGGGCTGCTGAGATGCCACATATGAGATAAATTGGAGCTTCCTATGACAGAGGTTCTTCCTGCTTATCTCCTGCACTTGAGAACAGCTGTCAGGCAGGGAGGTAAGAATGAAAACTTGTGCCGCTGAGGTAACAATGAGCATGAAAAGCTGTGAGCAAGGCAAATCTGTGGACTGATGGAAAGTTGGTTGCTATCGTAATGTAAACAACATACTGTATCTCTGGATACTGGACATTTAGGAAAAGAAGAAGCAACACTTTTGTAAGCGTGATACAGATTATATTACCACTTCACGTCCGAACTGTTTCATCCCCTTCCAGTCCATGCCATTTTTCACTTTTCAGTACCTTCTCACTTTGAATGACAATTACTCAATCATGCAACACTGTACCCAAACTAATTTTTTTATCATTGTCTGAGACAGAGCTTTCCTTTGTTGGTAGTTCACCTGTGGGTTTTCATTTTTTTGATAAAAATAAATCAAACTAGTGCAGTTTCTTTAGTCTGTGTGAAAGTTATAGAGTCTACCAGCTATGGTATATATACGTATATGTACTTCTGTGGCGGTGATCAGAGACAATGGCCTGCGGCACTTACATACAGTGATATCAGAGCAGGCAGCCATTGTACATGATCACCCCCACAGCAGTACTGTGTCACCATAGTGACACTGCACTTCTTTTGGTGACAGTATGTATTTTTTTTTACATTTTTGTTTACATACTGTCACCAGAGCACTGCAGTGTTTGTCAATCACAATGCCACTGTGATTGCTTTTATACGTCCATGAGGACTGTATAGGCTATCATTTCTGACAGTGTTCTATGGCATACATGCAGACACTGAGAACTACCGTGATAGCTGTGATTTGCCACAGCTGCCATATGGCGCAGGGTGGCTGTGATTGGCCCTGTACCATGTGATCACTGTAGCAAATCATAGTAGTAAAAAATTACACCAGGAATGACGGCCATTGTTTACTACTATTTTATTGTTAGACAGTGATCATATCGTATAGGGCCAAGCACAGTGGACTTGTACCTCGAACTCTAATCTGCTGTGTTTAGTGGACGCAGTCACAGATCACACGGTTGTGTGCTCCTAAGTACATGTATAAGCAGCCGATGTGGAAGGAGTGACTCTTGTCCTGGCGTATATCTACATTACGAGAGGTGATAAGGTCATATGTTTGCTGTTTCTGTGGACAGATGCAGGTTATTAATGACCATCCTTAATTTGACATGTACTGAAAATCAAATTTGGCCAACTGTATGTCCAGCCAAAACTTTTTTCCTAATTTTGAATGGAGTGGAGAGGGGATAAATCCCCTACCTGATTTTTACTGCTATCCGGGGTTCTGTTACAGATTTTTTATGTTTTACCGCACATGATATGAGAACTCTGAAACAGCAACACACACAGATTATGATGTTGCTGTGGTAGTATCTTCACTTGTAAGGTAGGACATAACCAGACCAGTAATCTTCCCCATGAAAGAGATGGCAGTATTACAACACAAAAGAACAAAGTACCCATTACCAGGCAGACCATACTCATCCTAAAAGTTTTTCCATAATCTGCATACTGGGCCATTTAAGAGCCATGAAGACACGTCACCTGTCATCACACATCTCATGTCATTTCCTGTAATGAGTGCCATGTTTGCCCATATGGCATGCCTACTTTTCCACTTTGTATGCTCCTGATGGGTGTAAAATTAGGTCTAAATATGTGTCTCCTCATCTCTTTTATAATTGTGATATTACATCATTTAAAGCAGAATAAATAGTATTTTTTATTATTATTAAATAGGTCCCCATAAACGTTATGCCACTTTAAAACCGCTATAAGTATATATATATATATATATACAGTTGCAAGAAAAAGTATGTGAACCCCTTGGGATTACGTGGAGTTTTGCATGAATTGGGCATAAAATGTGCTCTGAACGTCATCTAAGTCACAACAATAGAAGAACACAGTCTGCTGAACATAATACTACACAAACATTAGATGTTGCCATGGTTTAATTGCACATAACATGTAAACATTCACAGTGCAGGGAGGAAAAAGTATGTGAGGCCCTAGCTTAATGACTTCTCCCAGAGCTAATTGGAGCCAGGAGTGAGCCAACCTTGTCTCCAATCAGTGTGATGATATTGGATGTGTTGCTGACAGCTGTCCTGCCCTTAGAAAACACACACCTGTTTTGGGTTTACTGGTTTCAAGAAGCACTGTCTGATGTGAACCATGCCTCGCAGAAAAGAGCTCTCAGAAGACCTACGATCAAGAATTGTTGACTTGCATGAAGCTGGAAAGGGTTACAAAAGTATCTCCAAAAGCCTTGATGTTCATGTGTCCACGGTAAGACAGACTGTCTACAAATGGAGAAAGTTTAGCACTGTTGCTACTCTCCCTAGGCGTGGTCGTCCTGTAAAAATGACTGCAAGAGCACAGCGCAGAATGCTGCATGAGGTAAAGAAGAATCCCAGAGTGTCAGCTAAAGACCTACAGAAATCTCTGGCACATGCTAACAGTTTTGTTGACACATCTACAATAAGGAAAACATGAAACAAGAATGGAGTACATGGGAGGACACCACGGAGGAAGCCATTGCTGGCCAAAAAGAATATTGCAGCACGTTTGAAGTTTGCAAAAGAGCACCTGGATGTTCCACAGCACTACTGGCAGAATATACTGTGGACAGATGAAACCAAGATTGAGTTGTTTGGGAAGAACACACAACACTATGTGTGGAGAAAAAAAGGCACAGCACACCAACATCAAAACCTCATCCCCACTGTGAAACATGGCGGAGGGAGCATCATGGTTTGGGGCTGCTTTGCTGCCTCAGGGCCTGGACGGATTGTTGTCATTGATGGGAAAATGAATTCCAGAGTTTATCAAGATATTTTGCAGGAAAACGTACGACCATCTGTCCGCCAACTGAAGCTCCGCAGAGGATGGGTGATGCAACAGGACAATGACCCAAAGCATACAAGTCATTCAACAAAACAATGGCTGCAACAGCACAGAATACGCCTTCTGGAGTGGCCCAGTCAGAGTCCTGACCTCAACCCAATTGAAATGCTGTGGCATGACCTTAAGAGAGCGATTCACACCAGACATCCCAAGAATATTGCTACACTGAAACAGTTTTGTGAAGAGGAGTGGTCCAAAATGACTCCAGATCATTGTGCAGGTCTGATCTGCAACTACAGGAAACGTTTGGTTGAGGTTATTGCTGCCAAAGGAGGGTCAACCAGTTATTAAGTCCAAAGGTTCACATACTTTTTCCTCCCTGCACTGTGAATGTTTACATGTTATGTGCAATTAAACCATGGCAACATCTAATGTTTGTGTAGTATTATGTTCAGCAGACTGTGTTCTTCTATTGTTGTGACCTAGATGACGTTCAGAGCACATTTTATGCCCAATTCATGCAAAACTCCACGTAATCCCAAGGGGTTCACATACTTTTTCTTGCAACTGTATATATATATATATATATATATATATATATATATATAATGATCAGTAATGTTTTGGTAATGCATTTATCTAATTTGAAGCGTTATGATATCTAAGAGAATGCACTCATTACTTATTTGTGCAAATTTCAGACAAAGCGCAAGAGGAGGAGGAGCCACAGCATACAGCTCCTGCACTGAATGGTTCTCCCAGGCTCAATCGCATTGAGGTATCTGCAGCTCCAAAGACACCAGCAGAGGCTTATGACATTGTCTTACAGCGCAAAGAAAATGAAGGCTTTGGGTTTGTCATCCTGACTTCCAAAAACAAGCCCCCTCCTGGAGGTAAGAACGTCTGGCATGTGACTTTTGGCCTTATTCACTAAAAAAGGGCAAAAAGCAATGATAAGATGTGCAGTGCAGCAACTAAAAATTAATGAAGTGGTGACAATGGTCTTCCCCCATGAGCACCTAACCTGATCTAATGGCTAGTGAGTTTGCAGAAACCTCTACATCATCCATTCTTACAGCATACCATGAGTACATAAAAAAAACTAAATGCCTAAAGGATAACTGTAGTTTTTAACAACATTCAGTCTTTTAACCACTTCAAGTCCGGACATTTTTAATCCCTTCCAGTCCAGGCCAATTTTCAGCTTTCACTGCTATCACGCTTTGAATGACAATTGCGCGGTCATGCAACGCTGTACCCATATGAATTTTTTAGAATTTTTTTTTGAGACAGATAAAACTTTATTTTGATGGTATTTATTCACCACTGGGATTTAGTCCAAAAATTTAGCAAAAAAGGTGTTTTTCTCATAAAACTTTGCAAATAAATAATCTTTCTTCATAAATCTTGGCCAGAATGTATTAAGCTATCTTTTTAGTAAAAAAAGGTAACCCAAATTAGTTTATAACCAAAAATTATAATTTTTCAAAATTTTTTTTACATTTTTATTTTATTTTTTTTATATTATTATTTGTTTTTTTTAACATACTGCCACCCTAGCAGTACAGTGTCTCCATACTGTACTACTTGGGGGGGGGGGGTGAGTAAAATATTTTTGTTTTTGTTTCTTTACAGAGATTGCTTTTACACCCATAAAGGCTGTAAAAGCAATTATTTCTCCTTTTCTCTGGCTGCATTCTTGCAGCCATTGAGAAATACTGTGAGAGCTGTGATTGGTCACAGCTTGTCACATGGTACAAGGCTGTTGTGAATAGCCTTGCACAATGTGACCTCTGTGATCATTCACAGATTTCACACATAGTAAGCAATGATCAGAAGTGACATCTTGCTTACTACTATTCATGTGATTGTCCAATCAGTGATCACATGAATTGGGACCTCACACAGAGGTCCCATACAGCGATCTGTGTTCCGCTGTGTCAGGGAGTGCGCACGGGCAATGGATGCGGGGGGACTTTTAGAAACGTCCCTCCGCATCGGTAGCGCTCCTGTCCAGCCGTTTATCGACATGGGCTGGAAGGGAAGAGGTTAATAAAATGTTATCCAGATTACTTCTTACCTCTCTTCCCCTGTACTTTAACAACTAAGTTTACCGAAAATAAAAAAAAAACAGCACAAGAAACATGACTTACCTTCACTGAGATGTATCCCTTGTGAGCCATGTTCTCATTTCATGAAAATATTTCTTCTCCTATACCCCCAGGAAGATTACAGTTGGGGGGGGGGTGTCAGAGGAGAAAGATTTTGGTGAATGGAGATCACAGCAGCACAAGAGACACATCTCACTGAAGGTAAGTCATGTTTCTTGTTTTTTTAATAGCTGTATTATCGTATATTCAAGGCAAGGTAAATATTATTTTGTTGAGGTTCATCTTCTATTCAGTTTGTGCTGTGTAGAAAACATGACTTCAAACCAGCAGTGAAAACAATAGGGAAGTCATCAGGTCCACATACTGTACTGTACCTGTTTCTTCAATATGGGCAGTGATAAGTGATGTTCTCTGTCTTGCACTGCACTTCTAAAATCACTTGAGAAGTAAAGCTCCCGAAAGAAGGCAACCTCTCCATATTTTTAGGTAAGCCTGCCTGTTCCCTCGTCTCATGTGATTCCAGACGGCCTGTTGTGGAAAGCAAAATGTATGTTTATGGGGATCTCTGAAGACCTCCATGTTACCTGTCCAGACTTGCAGCCTTGTTGTCTGTTGCACTATACAGCATATCTGAAGAATATATTTTTAAAAACATATTTTTTACATATATTCTTCAGATTTTTTTTAACCTATAAAAACGTCATTTTGCCATCTACATTTTTGGAATGCATTTACAAATATATGTAAAAATATGTTAAAATGACTTTTTTATAGGTAAAAAAAAATCTGAAGAATACATATATATTTTTAAAAATATATTCTTCAGATTTTTTTTAACATATAAAAAATTCATGTTAACATATAGTTGTAAATGCATTCCAAAAATGTAGATTTGTATTTTTAAAGACATACAGTATATTTGAAATGTATTTTTATAAATATTCATGTATTTTGTAATAAAAACGCATTTCAACATGTAGTGTATATGTGTGTGTGTATGTGTATATATATATATATATATATATATATATATATATATATACACAGGTGAAACTCAAAAAATTTGAATATCGTGCAAAAGTTTGTTTATTTCAGTAATGCAATTTATAAGGTAAAACTAATATATGAGATAGACTCATTACATGCAAAGCAAAATAGTTCAAGCCGTGATTTGTCATAATTGTGATGATTATGGTTTACAGCTCATGAAAACTCCAAATCCACAATCTCAGAAAATTAGAATATTGTGAAAAGGTGCAATATTCTAGGCTCAAAGTGTCCCACTCTAATCAGCTAATTAAACCATAATATCTGCAAAGGGGTCCTGAGCCTTTAAATGGTCTCTCAGTCTTTTTCAGTAGGAATCACAATCATGGGAAAGACTGCTGACCTGATAGTTGTGCAGAAAACCATCATTGACACCCTCTATAAGGAGGGAAAGCCTCAAAAGGTAATTGCAAAAGAAGTTGGATGTTCCCAAAGTGCTGTATCAAAGAACATTAATAGAAAGTTATGTGGAAGGAAAAAGTGTGGAAGAAAAAGGTGCACAAGCAGCAGGGATGACCGCAGCCTGGAGAGGATTGTCAGGAAAAGGCCATTCAAAAGTGTTGGGGACTTTCACAAGGAGTGGACTGAGGCTGGAGTCAGTGCATCAAGAGCCACCACACACAGACGGATCCTGGACATGGGCTTCAAATGTTGTATTCCTCTTGTCAAGCCGCTCCTGAACAACAAACAACATCAGAAGCGTCTTACCTGGGCTAAAGAAAAACAGACCTGGTCTGTTTCTCAGTGGCCCAAGTCCTTTTTTCTGATGAGAGCAACTTTTGCATCTGATTTGAAAACCAAGGACCCAGAGTATGGAGGAAGAATGGAGAGGCACACACTGCAAGATGCTTGAAGTCCAGTGTGAAGTTTCCATAGTCGGTGTTGATTTGGGGAGCCATGTCATCTGCTGGTGTTGGTCCACTGTGCTTCATTAAGTCCAGGGTCAACGCAGCCGTCTACCAGGAGATTTTGGAGCACTTCATGCTTCCTTCCACAGACGAGCTTTATGGGGATGCTGACTTCATTTTCCAGCAGGACTTGGCACCTGCCCACACTGCTAAAAGCACCAAAACCTGGTTCAATGACCGTGGGATTACTGTGCTTGATTGACCAGAAAACTCGCCTGACCTGAACCCCAGAGAAAATCTATGGGGCATTGCCAAGAGAAAGATGAGAGACATGAGACCGAACAGTGCAGAAGAGCTGAAGGCCGCTATTGAAGCATCCTGATTTTCCATAACACCTCAGCAGTGCCAAAGGCTGATAGCTTCCATGCCACGCCGCATTGAGGCAGTAATTGCTGCAAAAGGGGCCCAAACCAAGTACTGAGTACATATGCATGCTTATACTTTTCAGAGGTCCGATATTGTTCTATGTACAATCCTTGTTTTATTGATTGCATGTAATATTCTAATTTTCTGAGATTGTGGATTTGGGGTTTTCATGAGCTGTAAGCCATAATCATCACAATTATGACAAATCACGGCTTGAACTATCTTGATTTGCATGTAATGAGTCTATCTCATATATTAGTTTCACCTTTTAAGATGCATTACTGAAATAAATGAACTTTGGCACGATATTCTAATTTTTATGCAGGCCATAGATGGGTCGAAAATCGGCCGATTTTTCTTTTACAAAAACGAACAATCGGTCGTTCAAGTGGCCGACGTTACCACCAATGGTAAAAAAAATCGGCCGATTTTCATCCCGTCTACAGCCGGCAAAAAGTGTCCCTGCAGAGAGCTCTGCTATTTCTGACAGTTCTCTGACAGTTCCTTGACATTTATAGCGGTTGCAACATTGTATCTATTTGTTTCCATTTAGGATACAGATGTTTTATTCGGAAACAAATAGATACAATGTTGCAACCACTGTAAATGTCAAGGAACTGTCAGAGAACTGTCAAAGAAATAGCGGAGCTCTCTGCAGAGACACTTTTTGCTGGACTGGAATTCCTCTTATTTTCATCCTACTTCTTCTTCTTCTTCTTTTTTATCCTCATCCTCTTCTTCTTCTTCATCCTCATCCTCTTCTTCTTCTTCATCTTCTTCTTCATCCTCTTCTTCTTCTTCTTCTTCTTCATCCTCGTCCTCTTCTTCTTCATCCTCATCCTCATCTTCTTCTTCTTCCTCATCCTCTTCTTCTTCTTCTTCTTCTTCATCCTCTTCTTCTTCATCCTCTTCCTCTTCTTCTTCTTCTTCTTTTTGTCTTCCTCTTGTAGGTCACTGCTCATGCGCAGATTTTTTATCGGTAAAAAGTCGGCCGATTAGCCCATTAATGCCGCAAAAATCGGCCAATCGGCTGATTTTTTTCCAACTTTACCAAAAAAAAAAACCGGCCAAAATCCCGAAAAACGGCCGAACAAATAGCCCACTAACGATCCGAAAATCGGCCGATTTTATTTTCGGCCGAAAAATCAGCCGATTTTTGACCCATCTATGGCCTGCATTAGAGTTTCACCTCTATGTACACCCTGTTCCAAATTATTATGCAAATTCTATTTAGGTGTCACAAAGATTAAATATTTTGTTTTTCAGTTTAACTCATAGATAGCATTGTGTGTCAGGGCTCTTTTGATCACTGAAAACAATCTCGGACACCTGTGATGATTAGATTGGCAGGTGAGCCCAATTTAAGGAAAAACTACTAAAGGAGGGTGTTCCACATTATTAAGCAGAGCACCGTTTTCAAGCAATATGGGGAAGAAAAAGGATCTCTCTGCTGCCGAAAAGAGTGAAATAGTTCAATGCCTTGGACGAGGTATGAAAACATTAGATATTTCACGAAAACATAAGCGTGATCATCGCACTATTAAGAGATTTGTGGCTGATTCAGAGCACAGACGGGTTTGTTCAGATGAAGGCACATTGAGGAAGATTTCTGCCAGATCCATGCATCGGATCAAGAGAGCAGCTGCTAAAATACCATTACATAGCAGCAAACAGATATTTGAAGCTGCTGGTGCCTCTGGAGTCCCACGGACATCAAGGTGTAGAGTCCTCCAGAGTCTTGCAACTGTGCATAAACCTTCTATTCGGCCACCACTAACCAATGCTCACAATGCATTGGGCAGAAAAATACATGAAGACTAATTTTCAAACAGTCCTGTTCACTGATGAGTGCCGTGCAACCCTGGATGGTCCAGATGGATGGAGTAGTGGATGGTTGGTGGAAGGCCACCCTGTTCCAACAAGGCTGCGACGTCAGCAAGGCAGTGGTGGAGTCATGTTTTGGGCTGGAATCATGGGAACAGAGCTGGTCGGCCTCTTTAGGATCCCTGAAGGTGTAAAGATGACCTCTGCAAAGTATGTGGAGTTTATGACTGACCACTTTCTTCCCTGGTACAGAAGGAAGAACTATGCTTTCCGTAATAAAATCATCTTCATGCATGACAATGCACCATCACATGCTGCAAAGAATACCTCTGCATCAATGGCTGCTATGGGGATAAAAGGAGAGAAAGTCATGGTGTGGCCTCCATCCTCCCCTGACCTCAATCCTATTGAGAACCTTTGGAGCATCCTCAAGCAAAAGATCTATGAGGGTGGGAGGCAGTTTACATCCAAACAGCAGCTCTGGGAGGCTATTCTGACATCTTGCAAACAAATTCAAGCATAAACTGTCTAAAAACTCACAAGTTCAATGGACGCAAAGACTTATGAAGCTGCTATCAAATAAGGGGTCCTATGTTACGATGTAACATGACCTGTTAAAATGTTTAAAAAGTTAAAATGTTGTTAAACGTTTGATTGAAATAGCTTTTGATTTCAGTAAATATGCTGCAAACACAACAAATGACAATTTTCAGTTATTTACAACCTATAAAGTGTTTTGAAACTTACTGTGCGTAATAATTTGGAACAGTGCATTGTAATTTTTCTATGTTTAACAAAAATACTGATATCATTAGGAGGTTTGTTCAATAAAATGTGAATTGTACTCTTAATAGTTGATAACATGAGAATTATGCTGACTGTTATTTACATCAATTATTTAGGTAAATGAGAAAAATATCATTTGCATAATAATTTGGAACAGGGTGTATGTATGTATGCGTGTGTGTGTGTGTGTATATATATATATATATATATATATATATATACACATTTTTTTTTAAATATATTGAATATGGCCAAAATTGTAGCATTTCAAATATATAGCAATATATTTGGGAAGAATATTTTTTAAATATTTCAAATATATTTTTCTTCCATGTGGGTTAGCTGTTAATTATGGTTATATCGTACATAAATGACACATGGTTATGCATTGTAAGAGTTAGCTTTGTAACAAAATAATATTACTCCCCTAGTCTTAGCTCAGTGTGATGCCAGTACAAGGTTGAAAACCCTATGTAAACATTATTAGCATAGATGTTGTTTTTCTGATGCAAATCCACCTGGCTGGCTTAAAAAAAATCCAGCCATGCCTTATCCTTCACAGTGGTTCATATTTAATACGTTCAAACAGATATTGCGTGCATTAACAATATCTCGCAGTGCTGAGACATGCGGGCATACAGGAGTACGAGTCAATTAGCTCACAATCCAGGAATCTTCCTGAATATTAATGTCATGTAAAGGTGCAGCACTATTAGCATGGCCTATTTTTTTTACAGGAGGATTTGTTCTGTTGATTGCCCAGTCATGTATTACGATGAGTTTTCTTTCTATATATAACATGGTGTTTCCTTCTTCGACAGTGCTAAAGGTAAAACATCTGCTCGGCAACTGTTTAAATTAGCATTTGCATCAATTAGGGCAAGGAGAAAGCAACGTCAGCACTATTTAATGTAGAACTGTAAGAAGTATCTAGTGCTGGTGTATAGTACTTTGTTCAATTTCGAAATGCCTGGCAGATTGTTCAGGTTCAGCTATTCTGGGGGCTATTGTGAGCCGACAATTTAGCAGTATCCCCCCCGTTTTCTCTACACATACAGGCTGAATTTCTTTTTTTGCTCTAATTATATTCCATTTCTTTACATTGAACTTGTACATCAGTAAAAATGTGTGGAAATAGGCATTCGGTTTGCAGCTATGTTGTGATGACTTGCGAGATAATAAGCGGACAGAGCTGCATGCAGAGTTCAGTGAACCCTATTGGGGGTGGGAGGGTAGTGTATTCAAAGGTTTAATGTGAATATTATGCAAAAAACAGTAAGACATGTCTTGTTTCCTGAATATGCTTGTTTACTTCAAGAGAATTTCAGAGATGAAGCATATGTCAAGGAAAAATATTTTTTAAAAATATGCAGTACATCTCTGCAATATATGGATATTTCCTTTGTGCTTTATTTTTTTAAAGCTGAACTCCAGAAATTACACAAAAAACTTTCAGAGGAGCCTTCCTGTCCAAGGCTGGCCAAACATGAGTGAGTTTTTTTTTTTTTTGCTCAACCAGTGGGTTGAAGGAAAAAAAACAACAACTTGATTCCCCCATCCATACATTTGAGGTGGATGTAGGAATTCTCCCTGCTTTGTCTTTGTATTCTGACAGCCGGGAGACTTCCCCATCCTCAGAATCCGCAGATCAGCGCTGAAGCCTACTGCCTGTGGTGCTGATTGAGTAAAAATAAAATCAACAGGGTAGCTGAACAGATGTCAACCAGTAGAACAACTTCTTTTAACCACAGTGGCCACGCATAAATTGAAAATTTGCCAGTCATTGCTGGAACAGCCAAATTGAGATCCATGGCCAACTGGGTCTAAGGGTAGAGAAATAGAGTATAATACATGCCTTATTATTTGCCCTAGATTTCTCCTCTTTTCTCCAAAATTCCTGGGTTGTGGGTGGGCCCTCGCCATCCATGTACAGTGCAGGGCTCATGATCCAAAATCGCACTGGATGCCAGTGTGCAACCTCTGGCCAAAGTGCTTAACCGCTTGCCAACCACCTCATCTAGAAGTACAGCGGAAGAGTGGTTCTCCTGTGTCAGATCATGTATCCAGTACATTATCCGGCACTTCCGGGTAGGCAGCACGCACGCCAGCTTTCCTGTGATTAGCACAAGCCAATCAGCAGGTGCCAGCCAATGATTGACCACCGGCACCGCTGATCAGTGAGGAGGAAGACAAGGCAGAGCTCTGTAAATGTAAACAATAGAAAGCTCTGTCCTGTCAGCACGGATGTGGCGGTTTCTGCTTTCCAGCAAGGCAGGGAATAAAAACCAGCACATCCCTTAGTGAAAGCACCTCACAGTACACACATAAACACTGGTTAGGCACACATTTAACCTTTTAATTGCCCTAGATGTTTAACCCCTTCCCAGTCAGTGTAATTTGTACAGTAAAAGTGTATATTTTTAACAATAACCACTGTATTAGTGTCACTGGTTCCCATAAAGTGTTAAAAGTATCAGTAAGTTTCAGATTGCCTGAAACACTGTCCCAGTCCTGCTATAAGTCACTAATCGTCACAATTACTAGTATAAAAATAAATAAATACAAATTTCTGTATATATACCATAGTTTCTGGACGCTATCACTTTCATGCAAACCAATCAATATACATTTATTGGGATTTTGTTTTACCAAAAATATGCAGCAGAATACATATTGGCCTAAATTTATGACGAAATGTAGATTTTATTACATTTTTTGGATGTGTTTTATAACAGAAAAAAAAAAATATATATATATACACACAGTGAAGGAGATAAGTATTTGATCCCTCTGTGATTGCCAACAAGGGATTAGCCACCAAGTACTAAGTCATGTTTTGTGAAGGGGACCAAATACCTATTTCCCTCATGAACATGCAAATCAGTGCATAATTTGTTAGGCATGCATTTCTTTTGAATTTTTTGTTGCTACTCTGTCTTTCTGTGTTACAATACACCTACCATTTGATTTTTAGACTGATCATTTCCTTGTGAGTGGGCAAACATTCAAAATCAGCAAGGGATCAAATACTTATTTATTCACTGTATATGTGTATGTACATATATATATATATATATATATATATATATATATATATATACATATTTTTTTTTAATTTTCAGTCTTTTTTTTGTTTACAGTGCAAAAATTAAAAAACCTAGTGGTGATCAAATACCACCATAAGAAATCTCAGTGTTAATAAAAAATGATATAAATTTCATTTGTGTACAGCGTTGCATGACTGCGCAGTTGTCAGTTAAAGTAACATAGTGCCAAAAGCAAAAAATGGCCTGGTCATGAAAGGGAGTAAATCTTCCGGAGGTCAAGTGGTTAAAGGAGAAGCTTTGGTGGACCTGTCGCACACATAGCAAAAGCCTGCCAAAGCACGGAGTAAGGTAAATATGGCCCTACTGCAAGGGTTTTTTTTGTTTTATGATTCTCAGAGTTCAGCTTTAAAATACCTATTGATCTTCCAGAAATGCACTTGGTTTTTAACCCTATTATGGACTGTCAATATACAGCTTTTGTGTAGACTGAGTAGTGCCAGCTCTCCCAGGGTCATTTTCTAAACTATTAAACCAACTGTAAGCCGGCCATAGACGGTGCCAGCTGAAATTCAAACCATGTATGGGCAGGCTGAATGTATCCAAGTTGATCAATCGATCAACTCTGGTAAACCAGCCTGTCTGATTTCATATGCATTATTGCTAGTGGCTAGCAGTAACCACTGTTTTCTCCCCCCACTGGAAAAACAAAATTGCTCCACGGGATGGATTCAACCGGGGGGGGGGGGGGGTGGAATGAAAATCGGTCAATCTATGGCCTGCTTTACTCTCTGATAATTATTCTTTAGTCCATGATAAGAACCAGATGACTTCACAGGACAGAGGACAGCTCTAAAGATCAAATTATTTTGCACTTTTCAGACATATATACCAAAACACATTCAATAGTATATTTATAGACCACAAGAGAAAAAAATAAATGTTTTTTGCTAGGGTTTACACACATTTTAGTAAAACCATTGAAATTCTAGCTGTGTTGCATTTATATATTGGTGAATAGAACTCCGTTCATGTGGACCACTTATGAAATCAATCAAACCCCATTCACTACTTCTAAGATATGGTTGCCTGGGACATGTTTCTGTTTGCGATGAAAAACGAGCAGCCATGACACCCTCTGCCTCTCTGTACATCGAATGCTTTGCATTTAGCTGATGCAAACTTGAGAGCTGCATAAGGAAATAGTGCAAAAGTCCCAGTTGATCGGATCACATCAGTGTCTTGATCAGATGTTACCAGTTGACATTGTGACTGATTTTTCAGTGCCATAAAAATGTTTTTTGTTCAATGTTGTTTGCTATATTATGTCTTCTCACATATTGCACTATGGTTAGAACTCACAATGCGCTAAAACAGTGCCTGAACAGGTATGAATTTTATGCTAACATGAGTAAGAGAATTTGTTACAAGTGCCCATATTTTGTTTTGTTTTGGACACACACAAATACAAGATTTCCATTGTATATTAAGATTGGTTGGAGTAACAACTGAAGGGCTCTTGCACACAGGCCACTTGAGCCCATTCAGCGTAACTGCAGCCTTTTTTCCTCCACCCATGCAGCCCAGGTTCAGCATATAGCCAGTCATTAACATGCCTCGCTCTCTCATGTATATGGCAGTGCTATTGTCAATACAAAGTACAGCATATGACCATTTGCAAAAACATACAGTATAAAGTTCTCTTTTTTTTTTTCTTTTTGTATGTTGTACCCATGTGCACTATACACAAGTACAGCAGCGCACAGGCATTCATGCTATAGACAGGCTGTACACTGCAACTGGGCTGCCTGAGCGGAGAAAATACAAACGCAGTTACGTTCAATGAGCTCAGGCAGCCCGTTTGCAAGCTCCAATGTTTTAATTTTACCAGCTCTTTCCTCCAGAAACACTCTGAACTGAGTGCTGTGTTCAGGTGGAAATTGATAATCTAGATGTAGAAAGTTGATGTGGCGATTACTACTTGGGTCCTTTGTTTTTTGCAGTTATTCCTCACAAGATTGGACGTGTAATAGAAGGTAGTCCTGCTGACCGATGCAGAAAGCTGAAAGTTGGAGACAGGATCTCAGCTGTTAACGGCCAGTCAATTGTGGAGCTGTCACATGATAGCATTGTTCAGCTCATAAAGGATGCTGGAAACGCTGTCACCCTGACAGTGATTGCAGAAGAAGGTAAGATTTGCAATTCTCTCATTAATAAAACAGTCTTGTAGTACATTTTTCTTGTCATTGAATGGGTATAGCTTACTTTTCAGTAGGTATGAGTTTGGATGTGAAGAGATCCTAGTTTTAAACCTGCATGAGGGAGCTTGCCAGGAAGCTGTCACTGTACTGGGCTAATCATCTGTGGTCTGAGCATTCCTTGCAGTGCAGCAACACGTATACATGCCGCTTGTATGTGCAACTGCGGGGCGGGGATTGTCCAGGTTGCAGAAGATTGACCTAGTACAGTGAGAGCTTCTTGCTGGGTTTGGGCTAGGATCTGAACATATGCCCAAGCTCATCCCTACGTATAATAAATACAAGATGGCCTTGTCTTTTAAGTAGATTTTCACCAGATTCTTTAGATGGTGCTTTCATTTAATTATACTGTATAATTGTGCTCGCAGATAGGCAGGGAGAACTAGAGGGGGCCGTTTCCTATATTGGGAGGCATGTTTGACCTTTATAGATGAGCAAAGCAACAAATCTGGGAATGAGTATATGTGGTCTGAAAGCCAAGTGACTCATGCTAGCTACAGTCTAGATATAAATCTTTTAAACAATGAACAAGACCTGATGCAATCACACCAGTTCTAGAGTGACATAGCATGGTCTTTTTGATGGTCTGGTTAAATATCTGACTATGCCTGCTCTTGGAACAAGTCAAAGAATTCTTCACGCTCTGTTTTCACCATGATCAGCAGATGGCAGAGAAAGATGGTATACAAATCAACTAGTGACAATTATCAAATATCCTCTGACTGCAGATTGGGGGTCAGCAACCCTTCGATCGCATTCTACCTGTCATCCATGGGTAGGTGACAAGTAGACTATGAACAGGTCCCTCTCTCCCCCTTTCCCCCAGCCTCCTCCGCTGCTGCTGTCATTCTCAGTGCACAGCGGAGAGTGGAAGACAGCAGGGCTCAGGACTGAGGACGGAAGGAGGAGCAGGTCAAATGAACTTTTCATATGAACCTGCAGGTGATTGGTTGTTAGGACCACTGCAAAGATTATATGCTGACATCACACATGAAGCTCCCCCTGATTGGACTTCATCAGGGGCTTGTGCAATGACTCCTGGAACAAGCCTACATTCAGCTGCGCAGTATGCTGAAATGTTTATTTTAAAATGAAAACATTTTTATTCCTAGTGGCAGAGCTACTTCCTTGGCAATGTAGCCATGGAACCATGCACCTAGCCTCTGTACTCAGTCCAGTCATACCAAGCTAATCAGTGCCATCAACCTTGGCATATTAGGAACATGCATATTCAGAAGGTGTTTGTAGATTGGATCAGCTAGCCCAATCAATGCAGGAAGGCCCAAAGGCTATTCTGGATAATAGGCCCTGCTTATCCTGCAGCAATTCTTAACTTTTTAGCTATTTAACTTTTAGTCACAGGTTTTTTTTCCCAACAATTACTTAGACTTTAGTTTGTGGCTGCCTTTAGGCTTTTTACAATTAAGCACAGTTTCTACAAGCAGCGTATAATCCCGACCAGAGCAGAGTTGTAAAGTAGGTCATCAGCAGCTTTTGTTTCTGGACAGTGTAGAAAATTCATCTACAGTAGGTTAAAATCCGGTTCTTAGATGGATTGTTTGTTTTTTGTGGTTTTGTTTTTTTTTCTACAAGTCAATCACATGCCTCTGCTTTTCCAAGGGGTTTTTCTTAAGTCGGAGAAATAAAACCTACATCTGCTTGCCTACTCCTGCAGTTTATTCAAGAAAGTGACTCTGCAGTTTAATTAGAAGCGTTATAATTCCTTTGCCAGATAGATGGCTTTGCCCATTTCCAAATAATAAGTACCTTAATCCAGAAAGCAGATGGATTAGCACAAGGGTACATTCTCATTTCAGTGCAAATATTAGACATCCAGTCATCTGTTTTATGCAGGAAAGTATGAAAGGCTCAGTTTACCTGTCCTTAAATATTTAATGAGAAAGACATGCTTTTTTATATTTGTGAATAGAGAATGTTTTCATTATAAAGGCTCTGGGTTTTGAGAGTAATAATTTGTTTCAATTTAAAATGTCAGTCTTCAGATATTAGAAAATTGTCACCTTTTCAGAGATCCCGTCAATTTACAATTAATCTAGACAGTACACTGGTAGAAAAGTGTTTGTGTATGGAAACCCAAGTGGTATTACTGTACAGATGATTTTTTTTTAGCTGACAGATTTCTGTTTTTTTTTATGTGCTGATACTGTCATATTAATAATAGAAACAAATACAGCTGTAGTGGTGAGACTCCATAGATGTTAAATGATTATTATATTATACAGGATTTATATAGAGCCAACAGTTTGCGCAGTGCTTTACAAAATGAAGGTAGACATTACAGTTACAATACAATTTGGTACAAGAGGAAACAGAGGGCCCTGCTCATTAGAGCTTGCAATCTAGGAGATGGCTCCATTGCTTTCAACTAACTTGAAGACATTTGTGGAAAGGTTTGTGATGTATGTGGTTGCATACAATGGTGTATTTCGGTTTTGTGCTGCCCCAGGCAACACAAAAATTGCCTGCCCCCATGGACACCGACCAACACAACCTCCCCTTCCCACTCCCAGTGAGAGAGAGCCTGATATTGACCAACAACACCCCTGCCTCCCACCCGGGAGAGAATTCCACTACCCCCCCCCCCAAGCAATTGAGAGACACTCATCTTCACAGCTCCGAACATCCCCGGAAGCGAAAGCCAGGCTGTACATACACCATCAATCACCCCGCAGCCGCTCTCAGATCCTACCTGGTTCCCATGGTGCGCTTGTCCCTTCTTTCATCCCTTCTTCTGGGGGGAGGTGCTGGCCCCCTGAAAAATGCCACCCTAGGCAAGTGCCTTGTTTGCCTTGTGGTAAATACGCCCCTGGTTGCATGCTGTGTAATCAGTCTGGTGCAGAGCTGATTAATTTTGGAAATGTTCAAGCAATTCACTGTTGTGGTTGCAGAGGTCATCTCAGCATCAAGATTAAAGTTTAGGTTCACTCAATACCAGAGTTTCTCAACCAGGGTTTTGTGGAACCCTAGGATTCCTCCAGAGGTTGTTAGGGGTTCCTTGAGCAATGAGAAATTTTTGCCTTGGTAAGTTCCCACTGACATCATTGATATTTTTAGCAATCTGTAAAGGGGTAATTCTTCCCAATGACCAAAAGTGTAAGGGGCATTCTTACTTCTGATTATCACACTAATGTATCACGAATTGTGGATATAGTCATTTTTAGCAGGGGTTTCCTGAGACCGGAAAGTTATGTCAAGGGTTCCTCTGCAAAGGTTGAAAAAAAGGCTGCTTTGTACAATATAACCTAAACACAATCTTGTTCCCAAAATGCCAAAACAGAAAGGAGGGACTGGGATATTCTTGACTGGACTGCTCTCAGTTTCTGTTTGTGTTTGTGATTCCAAATTTACCTGTGGTCACATACAGCTGAAATTACCCAATCTTGGGTACGCCATTCATAACCCAGCATTACTTTTTTGTGTCCATTGCTGTAGAGTTGCTGGCTGGACCAGCATTCCTGCATTGTATGACAGCAAGGGCCCACCCACATTCCCAAAGATTGGAGAGCACCGGCTGCTGGAAGAGTGAGGAATATGATAAATATTTGTACTTTATCCCTTCCCCACTCTAGTCAAATGAGCAATTATTTTTTTGTGGCCATTGAGGAATACATCTAAATTAACTAATTGGGTACTAGCCTGTAGATTCCCTTTCATCACAGGGCCATGTTTCAGTTTTCAGGGCTGTGTTGGCTTACCCACTAATTACACCACCGTGCAACACTGTACCCAAATAATTTTATAATTTTTATTTAGGCAAAGCTTTCTTTTGGTGATATTTTAAAATATAACTAAAGGCAAAACTTCTTTTTGGTTTTGGATAGAGTAGAGAGGGATTAGAACACCTGCCAGGTTTTTCTGCTGACTGCAGAAAATTTTGAATTGTCCCCAGTAAGGTAACTCTTCCAACGGGTACAGTAGTTTTGGTGATCTGGGGGTCCCCAAGGGATTCCCTTAATTTACAGGGATTTCCTCACTTCCTGTTTTGGCTATGGGACAGGAAGTGACGGTATATCTCCTCAATGGGAGACAAATGACAAAAACAAATCTGACAGAGGTTATAACCCTCCCTTACTCTATCGAAAATGAAAATTAAAAGTTTTGGCTGTAGTTCTACTTTAATTGCTGTTAGGGTTATTTTTTTTAACTATACAAAAAAAAGCTCACAATTTGAAAAAAAAAAAAACTAATTTCTTACGTTCTGTTATAAAACATATTAAAAATGCCAGGACAAAGTGAACACCCCCAAGAAAACAGACAAGGTGATCTCTTTTTTTGCCCCAGTTTTTGGAAATGAAGAAACAGGGCAGAATTGTCTAGACCAGTGATGTCACCCTCCAGCTTTTACTGCTGTAGGCGTTGTTGGACAAGATTGTCACCTCCCACCAGGTCTGAAGAAGGAGCCTATTGAGCATGCTCCGAAATACATTACCGCCCCCTTCACCTGCTACATTTGACTCTGCTCTCCAAGCTTCATTTTTGATGCACAGACACATCCTAGTCTCTACTTTATAATCCTATAGACACAGTTTGCTTCTGGAGGGCTGGATGTCCCACCTGGATCTAATTACCACACAATGAGCCTTTTTAACCCTTTATCTTGTAAGTGCAAATTTTCCATTGTTTACTGAATAAATTGTCAATACTGCACTTAGAGGCGCCTTCCTCTCTTTTTCTTGTTACCTCCCACCAGCCGCACATCAAACAGAAGGTCCATGCTCACATAGAAAAAAGGACTTTTTTTTTCTTGTGCTTCATTTTATGCAGGGCATATTTAGAACAAGAAGAGAGTCAGGAGGAAGATGTGATCTGTGTGTGTGTTATGGAAGGCAGGGGTGGGGGGATTTGGGCTTGGTTGAGGTGAAAGGTAAAAGAGAAAAAAAAATCCACATTCTCTTTCACAATGAATCGGCTTGCTGCCAATGATCCATTAATCCATTGATATTATTTCTTCCTCCATTGTGAGAGGAAGAAGAGGGCTTTCAAACACTAGAGTGTTTACATTTGTCATTGCTTTGATTTGCTTCTCACAGAGCAGCTCTGATTGGCTCTGTACATAGTGTCTGTGATTTGAGCTGGCCAGTTACAGCTCAGGTCACATCCATTCATTGGCGCACTGGCTGCCTGTGCGTTTTCTGTACAGCACATTAACAAATGGCCCTCCAGAAATACAGGACTGCCAATCTGCTTTTTCACAACTTATGGCAGTAGTGAACTGGTTAAAGTTTTTTTCCCGAAGTTCAGTTTTACATTCATTTTATTTTGGAGATTGCAGACCCAAGAAAGCACATTTGCCAGTCTCATTCACTCTTGGTATGTCTTGAGAAAACGTATGTGAAAATAAGTATAATCACATTCTGGATGACTGCTAAATAACAGCAGACAGCTTTGTGTGTTTGATATGTTATGCTTAGATTGTCAGCAAAAAGAGTGGATGCCTCAAATCATGTTTAGCCTATCAAACATATACTGTACATTCATATTTGTTGTTGCAAGTGACTCTTTTATACATCATCAATTGTGTTTTCGGTTTACTACACTTTTAATAAGATCAAGTTATAAAAGAGCCACTTTTTAAAATTAAAACATGTTCCTTTATGGTCCCATAACTTCTTTATGACCTCTTAAATTTTGAACACATAGATACCTATAATTATATAAGAGAAGTCAGAAGAGCTTATATCATATTGGCATGCTGAAAAGTCTGCTGTTGGCTGTGAGCCCATCCAGCTACAGTTCCAAATGAGGGGCTTAGTGGAGTCTTTACTGAATGGGAGAGCAGCATCAGACTGCGGCTAAACGTTTCATTGGTTTACTAGCTTCTTGGCTGTGTATCTGAGCCCCTCAATTCCTCAGTTGTTATCTCTGCACACAGCTGGTCTACAGGCTGAACAGCACAAAGATATGAGGAAGGAGGCCAGGACTTGGTATGGTTGTTAGGTGGATCAGTACTGTGGATGCCTGCTGATTAACCCTTTTCTACCCACTCTAAATGTGTTTTTACGTAATCAGATATCCGCAACACCAGACTGCAATAAAATCTCTTTTTTAAAGTCATGAGATTCTAAAACGTTAACATATAACTTTATATAAAAAAAAAAACTTCCTATTGAAATCTATCTTTAGTATCTAAGCTGTAATGCATACAGTATATAGGTTTAATTCTAGCATTCCTGTAGCTTCCAAATTGGCCTTTCTTTAGGGGAGCTTGAGTGATATAAAGAAGCTAAAAAAAGTAACATACAGTGCCTTGAAAAAGTATTCATACCCTTTGAAATTTTCCACTTTTTTCATGGTACAACCAAAAATGTAAATGTATTTTATTGTGATAGACCAACACAATGTGGCACATAATTGTGAAGTGGAAGGAAAATGATAAATGGTTTTCAAACTTTTTTACAAATAAATATCTGAAAAGTGTGGCGTGCATTTGTTTTCAGCCCCCCGAATCAATACTTTGTAGACCACCTTTCACTGCAATTACAGCTGCAAGTCTTTTTGGAGATTTCTCTATCAGCTTTGCACAGCTAGAGAGTGAAACTTTTGCCCATTCTTCTTTACAAAATAGCTCACATTTTTGTCAGATTGGATGGAGAGTGTCTGTAAACAGCAATTTTCAAGTCTTGCCACAGATTCTCAATTTGATTTAGGTCTGGACTTTGACTGGGCCATTCTAACACATGAATATGCTTTGATCTAAACCATTCCATTGTAGCTCTGGCTGTATGTTTAGGGTCGTTGTTTTGCTGGAAGGTGAAACTCTACCCCAGCCTGAAGTCTTTTGCAGATTCTAACAGATTTTCTTCTAAGGTTGCCCTGTATTTGGCTCCATCCATATTCCCATCAACTCTGACCAGTTTCCCTGTCCCCACTGAAGAAAAGCCTCCCCACAACATGATGCAGCCACCACCATGTGTCATGGTGGGAATGGTGCGTTCAGGGTGATGTGCAGTGATAGTTTTCTGCTACTCATATAATTTTTTTTTTTTGGGCCAAAAAGTTCAATTTTGGTCTTATCTGACCAGAGTACCTTCTTGCACATGTTTTCTGTGTCCCCACATGGCTTCTCACAAACTGAAAATGGGACTACTTACGGCTTTATTTCAACAATGGCTTTCTTCTTGCCACTCTTGACTAATGGTTGTCCTGTGGACAGATTCTACCACCTGAGTTGTAGATCTCTTCAGCTCTTCCAGAGTTACCATGGGCCTGTTGGCTGCTTCTCTGGTGAATGCTTTCCTTGCCCAGCCTGTCAGTTTAGTTAGATGGCCATGTCTTGGTAGGTTTGCAGTTGTGACATACTCTTTCAATTTTCGAATGATGGATTGAACAGTGCTCCGTGAGATGTTCAAAGCTTGGGATATTTTTTTAAAACCTAACCCTGCTTTAAACTTCTCCACAACTTTATCCCTGACCTGTCTGATGTGTTCCTTTGCCTACATGATGCTTTTTGTTCAATAATGTTCTCTAACAACCCTCTGAGGGCTTCACAGAACAGCTGCATTTGTACTAAGAATAAATTACCCACAGGTGGACTCTATTTACAAATTATGTGACTTCTGAAGTCAGTTGGTTCCACTAGATTTTAGTTAGGGGTATCAGAGTAAAGGGGGCTGAATACGAATGCACACCACACTTTTCACATCTTTGTGTAAAAAATTTTAAAACTTTAGCATTTTCCTCTTTTACTTCACAATTATGTGCCACATTGTGTTGGTCTATTACAGCGTTTTTCAACCACTGTGCCGCGGCACACTAGTGTGCCGTGAGATATTGTCTGGTGTGCCGTGGGAAAAATTCCAATTTCATCTGTAACATGTGGCTTCGGCTCACAAATAGACCAATCATTAGAATCTAATGATTCAGTGGTCGGCAAGCCGCGGCTCGCGAGCCACATGCGGCTCTTTACCCAGTCTAATGCGGCTCTTCTGTGTGCCGGGCGCCTGCTCCCCTCCCTCCTCTCGGTCGGCCGCTCCCCTGCCTCCTCTCGGTTGGCAGCCCCAAAAGTCCGCGCGGACCTTTTAATCCGGCTTGCGGATGTGGCTGTCAGGATGTGTGTAGGCGGGGCAGCGTGCCGAACGTGAGGGGAGGGGAGCTAGGCTCCTCTCACAGTCCGCCCTGAAGACCCGAACGGCGCGGGAAGACAGCGAGAGGAACGCAAAAGGTAAGTGAATTGACACGGGGGACTTGGCTTACTAGAAGGGGGGGGGGGGAATAGTACTGTGGGGGATGAAATACTATATGAGGGATGAATTACTTTATGAGGGATGAAATACTATATGGGGGGATGAAATACTATATGGGGGATGAATTACTATATCAGGGATGAATTACTATATGAGGGATGAAATACTATATGGGGGGATGAAATACTATATGGGGGGATGAAATACTATATGGGGGGATGAATTACTATATGAGGGATGAAATACTATATGGGGGGATGAAATACTATATGAGGGATGAAATACTATATGGGGGATGAATTACTATATGAGGGATGAATTACTGTATGAGGGATGAAATACTATATGGGGGGATGAAATACTATATGAGGGATGAAATACTATATGAGGGGATGAAATACTATATGGGGGGATGAAATACTATATGGGGGATGAAATACTATATGAGGGATGAAATACTATATGAGGGATGAAATACTATATGAGGGATGAATTACTATATGAGGGATGAAATACTATATGGGGGGATGAAATACTATATGGGGGGATGAAATACTATATGGGGGGATGAAATACTATATGAGGGATGAATTACTATATGAGGGATGAAATACTATATGGGGGGATGAAATACTATATGGGGGGATGAAATACTATATGAGGGATGAATTACTATATGGGGGGATGAAATACTATATGAGGGATGAATTACTATATGAGGGATGAAATACTATATGAGGGATGAAATACTATATGGGGGGATGAAATACTATATGAGGGATGAAATACTATATGGGGGGATGAAATACTATATGAGGGATGAAATACTATATGAGGGATGAATTACTATATGGGGGATGAAATACTATATGAGGGATGAAATACTATATGGGGGATGAAATACTATATGGGGGATGAAATACTATACGGGGGATGAAATACTATACGGGGGATGAAATACTATACGAGGGATGAAATACTATACGGGGGATGAATTGCTATGGGGGATGAATTACTATATGGGGGATGAATTACTATGGGGGATGAATTACTATATGGAGGATGAATTACTATATGGGGGATGAATTACTATATGGGGGATGAATTACTATGGGGGATGAATTACTATGGGGGATGAATTACACTATGGGGGATGAATTACACTATGGGGGATGAATTACTATATGGGGGATGAATTACTATGGGGGATGAATTACTATATGGGGGATGAATTACTATATGGGGGATTAATTACTATGGGGGATGAATTACTATATGGGGGATTAATTACTATGGGGGATGAATTACTATGGGGGATGAATTACTATATGGGGGATTAATTACTATGGGGGATGAATTACTATGGGGGATGAATTACTATATGGAGGATGAATTACTATGGGGGATGAATTACTATATGGGGGATTAATTACTATGGGGGATGAATTACTATATGGGGGATTAATTACTATGCTTACTATGGGGGAATATTACTATACTTACTATGGATGACACATACACATCATTCATCTACTCTTGGTCCGGCCCCCGGGTCCAATTATAAAATACTTTATTATTTCATAATAAAGTAATTATAAAATAATTTCTTTGTGTTTGATTCCTATTCAAGAGAATTACTTTATATATAGTCAATATAGGCACAGAGGTAAATTTTTTTAACATTTTCTAATGGTGGTGTGCCTCGTGATTTTTTTCATGAAAAAAGTGTGCCTTTGCACAAAAAAGGTTGAAAAACACTGGTCTATTACATAAAATCCCAATAAAATACATTTACATTTTTGGTTGTACCATGACAAAATGCGATGTGGAAAATTTCAAAAGGTATGAGTACTCTCTTAAGGCACTATATGAACTTTTAAAGTCCAGCTCCATGCAAAACCGTTAATTAAATTTTTGAGAGAGTGGGAAAGAGTTAGAGCCCTTGCTTGTGTTTTATTGCCATGTGTGTACCCATTGAGGAGATTTTCTCTCAATTTACTTCCTACATGATTAGCTATCTCTCCAAGACGGATAGAAACTGCACCAAACCATGTTTGTTTAGTAGTTTGTAAAGGGGTTAGAAGCTCCTTAACACTCCTGTATCTACCTGTCTCACCCATCACCCGTCGCTGTGAGGCCAGACCACATTAAAAACCTAAAAAATCTTTAACATATCCCCATTTTATCCAGTAATAAAAAATTGGATAGAGTTGGCCTTTAATGAGACATTTATTTGCAATGTACTTACATCAGGTGCAGTGCATATGTTTGTAGACTTTTCACTGTAAACATCAGATATATCAGACATGCCCTGGGACTATATGGTATTCACTCTTTTTAAACTTAAAATATATTCAGGTGTGGCAAAAGCATGCATTACTAGTACATGAAAAATTTGTTAATGGCCCCCTTCTGACCTGTAAAATGCCTTTTACCATATTTGCATTAACAGATGGCAGTTTATGCGCAGCAGTGCCATTCATTTAGACTAATACCCCATTGCATAACTGCAGTGACAGGTGGTGCACTGTATTGAAAAAATAGTCATGATTATTTTCTTTTGGCCATTAATTTGAGTTGGCATCCCATTCTAAATTAATTGATTTCCATAATTCAACACCTAAAGGGTCCCAAAGACTTGGTAAACCCAAAAAGTATGTTTTAGGTATAGATGAAGCCTGGTAGGCTGAGCCAGCCCCTGGCTTCTTGTATGTCTTTTATCTCCCTGCTATAATTCAGATTTTGTTCCTGTTCATCTTTAATTTTTGGTGTTCCCACCCACATTTGTGTACTACAGCAGCTCCTGATGCATGCTCCATAATATAACACAGCAAGTGTGCAGACCAAAAACTGTTTTTACAAAAAAAGGTGTTTTAACGTAAAAGGAAGTACAAAACATTGTAACAGATATGCAATGCAAACATTTGACATGGTAGTGATTAGTACAAAACAGATAAGCCTTAACAAAATATTGCACAACATCCAATGTAGGACAAAAGGAAGGAAGGAGAAAAGTGAACTGCATACAACAATCATGGAAATCAGTCTAATATTGCCTCATAGAGGCAGTGTGAGGGGAAAACCCAATGGTGTAATGCGCAGAAACCAAATATCCATAGAAGTAGAAAAGGGAAGGGGGGGGCGTAGAAGAGGATGGAAAGAGGGAAAGGGAAGGGGGGGGAGGAGAAAAGGAGGAGGGAAGGGAGAAGCTACCATAAGTCCCCACTAAAAACCCTAGCAAACAGTAATGGGCCATACCTTATATTTTCAAGGACATCCCCTATTAATAAAGGTCAGCTTGTACGTTGGCATCCACAGCCAATTCCCAGGATGACGTCACTGGGAGATCCCCAGAGTTCCATTTTAATAGGATCTCTCTTTTGGCATAATGAAGTAGATATAAGATCAGCAACTTCAAATGGTGGGATCGTTGTACATCATCATGAAGCCCCAACAATGCTAAGGCAGATGAAAGTGTTAAGGACAGCTGCAGCCATACATTAATCAAATCAAAAACATCTGAACAAAACAATACAATTCTAGGACATGTTCAAAACGTGTAGAAAGGTACCTGGGTGTAACCAACAGCTAGGACAGGTAGGGTCTTGCTCTGGGTACATCTGGGAGAGCCTGAAGGGAGTAAAATAGACCCTATGTAGAAATTTGACCTGTATGAGTTTGTCCCTGGAGGAGACACCCAACCTAGGAACCTGTTCTAGAGCCTCCGCCCCATCCTCCTCTTCCAGAGAAGGAATATTTTCTTTCTATATAGCCCATAATTTCTCAATCTTAGGGGAATTAACACAAAGCAACATTCTATAGAGGGCAAACAGTGGTTTTCGGAGGTCTTCCTCAACAGCTTCTCAATAGGGTCTACCTGGAGGATAGGTGGTTGTGGGAATTGAGCCCTGGCTGCATGTCGCAGTTGGGAATAGCAGAAGAACATCTTCTGTGGGAGATGAAACTTCAGGGAAAGCTGAGACAATGATGACACCCCAGAGTGCATACCATCAGCCAGGGTTCTAACACCATATCTGGCCCAAAGGTGTGGGTCTGAAATGAAACGAAAATGTGGGAGTGCAGGATTCCCCCAAAGGACTAAAAATTTTTAAATGATTCTCAAGGCACAATTTTTATTTTTTTAAAATAACAAACATGTCATACATACCTGCTGTATTCAATAGTTTTGCACAGAGAAGCCTCAGTCCTCTTCTAGAGTCACCCTCCAGCAATCCTGGCTCCTTCCCCTGCCAATTGCTCCCATAACCAGCTGCTTCCTATGGGGGTGCTCGTGGGTGCTCACTTCTGAGCCTGCTCGGTGTGTCCAAATAATAGAGTGTGGCTCAGCTGCGCCCCCCTCTCTCTCCTCACTGACTGTGATTGACAGCAGCAGGAGCCAAAGACTGTCACCTCTCTGTCCAGTGAGGAAAGAGAGAGCCCAGAGAGATGCTGCCATTATGCATATCATTGGATCAAGATTTGGCTCGATTAATGGAAAGGGGTGGGGGACTGCATGCAGAAAGTTTTTTTACCCTAATGCTGAGAATGCATTAAGCTAAAAAGCCTTCTGCCTCTACAACTACTTTGTGCAGATATACAGTTAGGTCCAGATATATTTGGACACAGGCACAATTTTTGTTTTGTTTCAGGTATTTACCAAAACATATTCAAGCTATAGTTATATGGGCAGAAAGTGCACTCGCAGGGTTAATTTGTGGTTATGTACATCCAAATTGAAGGAAGAGTTTAGGAATTGCAGCTCTTAAGAGTAGCCATCCCCCTTTTTCAAGGGACCAAAAGTAATTGGACAATTAAATCAAGAGCTGTTTCATGGCCAGGTGTGGGCTACTCCTTCATTATTTCTTCATCCCTTAAGCAGGTAAAAGGTCTGGAGTTGATTCTAAGTGAGGTATTTGCATCTAGAATCTATTGCTGTGAACCTACATCATATGTTCAAAGGAGCTGTCCATGCAAGTGAAACAGGCCATGGTAAGGCTTCAAAAATTAAACAATTCCATCAGAGAGATAGCAGCAACATTAGGAGTGGCCAAATCAACAGTTTGGTACATTCTGAGGAAAGAAGAATGCACTGGTGAGCTCGGCAACATAAAAAGGCATAGATGATCGCAGAATCCTCTCTATGGTAAAGAAAAACCCATTCACAACATCCAGACAAGTGAAAGACACTCTACAGGAGGTGGGCGTATCATTGTCAAAGTCTACAATCAAGGGGAGACTTCGCGTGAGCAAATACAGAGGGTTCTCCACAAGGTGCAAAGCCTGAAGAACAAAAAAGCCAGATTAGACTTTGCCAAAAAAACATCTATAAAAGCCAGAGCAGTTCTGGAAAAGCATTCTTTGGATGGCTGAATCTAAGATTAATCTGTACCCGAATGACGGGAAGAAAAAAGTGTGAAGAAGGCTTGGAACAGCTCATGATCCAAAGCACACAACGTCATCTCTAAAACATGGTGGAGGCAGTGTGATGGCATGGGCATGCATGGCTTGCAGTGGCACTGGGTCATTGGTGTTTATTGATGATATGAATGAAGACAGAAGCAGCCAGATTAATTCTGAAGTGTTTAGAAATATACTGTCAGCCCAGATTTAGCCAAATGCAGCAAATTTGATTGGACGGTGCTTCACAGTACAGATGGCCAATGATCCAAAACACACTGCAAAAGCAACCCAGGAGCTTTTGAAGGAAAAAAAAGTTTAATATTTTGCAATGGCCGAGTCAGTCATCTGATCTCAACCCAATTGGGCATGCATTTCACTTGCTGAAGGCAAAACTAAAGGCAGAAAGTCCCACAAAGAACTGAAGACCGCTGCAGTTAGAGCCTGGCAAAGCATCAGAAAGGAGGAAATCCAGTCTTTGGAAATGTTCATGGGTTCCAGACTTCAGGCAGTCATTGCCAGTAAAGGATTCTCAACAAAATATTAAAAATGAACATTTTATTTATGATTATATTCATTTGTCCAATTACATTTGAGCCTCTAAAAATGGAGGGACTGTGTATAAAAATGATTGCAGTTCCTAAAATATGTACTTGATATTTATGTTCAACCCCTTGAATGCACTTCAAATTCATTTGGATTGTTTCGTTTTCATTTATGCTGGTGGCATACAGAGCCAAAAGTATGATTATTGTGCCTGTGTCCAAATATATATCGACCTAACTGTATGCTCATTAAAGGTCTTGAAAGATCAAATAAATTGCTAGATGGTATAACATTATAGAACAACCACCAAAAACTAAAATATCAAGTTCAGGTGGGCTGACCTTTTGAACCATATTATACAATATGTGTTTGATTGTAAAGTAAGTCTAACATATCATACAGAAACATTGTATCATCGAGAAGGCACCACTTCGTTTTAATGCTGCAATTGCCAAGCTCTCAGTAGTGGGTAATTGACAGTTCTAGTGATTTGTACTTTTCATTCTGAGCACAATGATGTTGAATAATATTCGCCATTGACCAACGAGCGGTATGGCTCTCTTCTGTTACTTCACGGTTGTCTGCAAAGTGCTGCACCTCGATTGATATTAGCAGTATGCTGTAAAATGAATCCAAAGTTTGGAAGACCCATGAACACGGGAAACATGTTGCAGTGTAACTGACTACAGGTTCAAGTGCTCTTATCTTAGTAACCGATTTCCTTTAAAATTGTCAGTCCAAAAATATATACTAATGGCAATACTGTCTTCTTTTATTAGAACACAGAGGTCCTCCATCTGGTTCAAATTCTGCAAGACAGAGCCCTGCTCCTCAGCATCGTGCCATGGGACAAGCGCAGCCGAATTATGGCACGTTAGACAGGTAAGGAAATGCCATGCTGACACAGTACTTCTATAAAACACTGGCACCTCTTACTTTATTAAAAGAGCGCTGCAGGCAAAACACAGAATTCAGCATTTTATACTGCAGAAGAAAATCTGCTTACCTAGTTCCTGTTTGAATGCGATGCTCAACAGAAAAACTAATGATCCACACCAGCTCCTAGGTTACTATATTTCCAAAGACCAGGAATTTCTTTGTATGTTCAGGACTATGATATTCTGTAAGCAAAAAAGCTGATCCTTTCTAATTTAACACTGAGATTAAGTAGAGCAACCAAGAACTTGGGTGCTAAAGATATGAAGGTCAAAACAGGATCTTCTGGAGCTCACATATTTAACAAAAACCAGATAGATGTAATCAGGCATTATATAGGTTTACACGTTTGTCTTGACTGAGGTTCTGCTTTTGAAGAGAAACAAACAGCTGCATGGAAAAAGTGAGGACTATGTTAGAAAGTCGACTGCTTGTTGAATGTACATGACCTGATGGACATGTCACAACTTTCTCATATCACAAAATTGAAATCCTGATGACCTTCTGAAGAAAGTAGTCTGTAGCTCAGGCAGAGTTACTGACATGTCCTTGTTCCTGACTGTCCTAAAGGTGACTAGTGAATTCAGTGCTCTGTCAATTTCATTTTCTTTGTGACTCGTGAAACATTGTAAAAGTAGTTATTTCTCCCTCAATAGGGGGTTTTTTTAGGTATTTTTTTTTTCTGTATGCTATATACCCAAAAAGCAAAAGTAAAGTTAGTCATAGCAGAATTAAACAAACACTAAAGACAGCACTCCTCAAAAAAAATATCTCTGAATATGCAGACTCTGCTGATTAATATTAGTGCAAAAAATAATATAAAATAATACACTACGTAATACCATCCAAAGCGAATAAAACAAAAAACTATATTGTGACTATTAGCTCTGTGACTACACATATAAATTAGTGTCCAACGAAAGTGTCCATATAAATAATAGTGTCTAGAGAAATTAGTGATTAAATAACTTTTCTTCAATGATTATTGTAATAAACTTCTATGAAATATAACCATATAACACGGTGAGAATCCACCACTGAAAGAAATGAGTACACTCACCAGAGCTCCATACTGGTAAAATTATAAACCAGTTACAAGCGCTTAAGTTCTGGGAGCAACAATCTGCAGAGGCACACACCAGCTGATTGAAACACCTTCAAATGACAATTGACTCTTCATATACTCAGAATGGGATCATAAAGGAAGAGAAAAGGAATCAACATAGTGTAAAACCATCCATGCATTTATTGAGTAAAAAGGTATCCTATACACTCACATATCACAGTGTCAAAGGCGACACTAGCACAAAATGCATATAACACTAAAGATCAAAGGTTTGCTCTGGTCTCAATGGATTTTGGCAGCACACCCAATGTGTTGACTTCACCTCCAAGGCCCTGTCCTATGTGTTTCGTCATCCGACATCCTCCAGGAGCGGAATTAACCTAACACCACTGTATTATGATGGAAAAAAACATTAACTGTCCAAATTTTATCTCTGCAATAAAAATATTCAATGTGAGCCCCATTGATGACAGATGTTGAGACGGTATTCCAATTCTGTCTAGACTTGTGTCAGCGTGTCCTTGGATATTGACTTCACTGCTTCTGTGATGCACCATCTCATATGGCATGGTGGGGACATACACAAAGTCCTTGTACCCCCATAGAAAGATGTCGCAGGGTGTTAGGTCTGATGATCATTAAGGCCAGAGCGACATTGTTCACCAGAATTGTTCACCAGAAAGCCTTCTCTTGCTTCGATGTCACCAATCTTGTGTACATACGACTACATTATGCCTTTGGTGATGATGACATGAACAAACACACAATAACTAGAGATCATAATTTTCAAAAATTGGCCATTTACCATTTTTGTCATGGGGCAAAAGTAAAAACTTGTAGTGAGAGTGACAACAGTAGTAAACGGCAATCATCTTTCGTGTCACCAGCAAGGCTCACATCAAACATTTGTAGTGCAGAGGTAAAACTTGGAAGTTAAAGTGGTTGTAAACCCTTACCTATGTCCAGTGCAGTGACTGGCCTCAGATGATATACAAAGATAAAACAAATCCTCCTTGTATCTTTTTATTTGTAGCCATGTGCCCTGTACATCCTTGTAAAGCTCAAAGATGAAAAGGACGTTTCACAGACTCATAAAGCAGGGGTTGGGGAGCTGCACTTACTATACTGTACAAGAGCTCTGAGAGCTGATTGGAGGGAAGGGACACACCTCCATCACACAGCACACAGGAACAGAGTTGAGGCTGTCAATCAGCTGGAGGTCCTTCCCCTGTCACCTTTTTTTCTCTGGGTGTCAGGGAAACTTGTCAGAAGTGACTCGTGCTAATAATAGAGGAACAAGGCAGCAGAGAGAGATCAAACTTTTCTTGCACATGCTTTGATTGCTTCTTTGCAGTGCTACACAGTTTTTGTGCCTTTCTGATCTGATCTTTCTCACAATACAAAATCTATGAGTTGAATTAATTATGAAAATAATGCACCACTGCCTGTGTAATTGACATCTCATCTCCACAGTTGAGAAAGTAGAAAGGGTACATAACACAAATGTTTAACTCCCCGCATACATTTTTTCTGGCTAGTCTGTGTGTTCTGTGTGGTCAACAATGGAGCTGAGTCCCACAGAGCAGTGATGTAACCTGCCAGCATTGTTCACCAGGAGAGAGTTGATACCCACCTGCCGCAGAAAAAAAAGGATTGAGCTGAAGCTTTGTGGTCATAAGACTTCATATAAAAACACTTAAATATTGTATTTAGGTATTGGTTTGGTAGAAAATTTATGTGGGAAGTAGCAGCAATGCCAAAGCAACATTTAACATGTGGGTTATTGTGTAGAATTTCCATCTACTTTAAGCAGGTAGGCAGAGCGATTGCAGAATAGGCTAGCGGCTGATTTCACTGTTCAACAGGTAAAAAGTTTTGGGCATAAAATTAGCTAATCTTACATAATTTTGGGGTGCTGAAAACGAAAATGACCCTAAAAAGTGTTGATTGGCTCTAGTTTCCATGATATATTCACCCATCTAATGATGTAAGCCATTCAAAATTATGATGCAACTTCAGCTGCATATTGCGCAATTGATACTGGTGACCAATAGAAAATTGCATGTATACTGAGATGATGCAATATTAGCCTTTAATTGCATCACTTCACTGCATAAAAGCTGCAGTATCTGTAGCTGATTGTAGTTCGACAGCGTCTTTACATTTCATTTTATGCTTATATAGGCTACTCAGTAATGCCTCGAACTTGTGTGAATAAAGCAGATAATTTCTGCTATATCTGCGGTGAAATAACTTTTATCTCACAAAAAAGGAGGATAACAGGAATGATTAAGAAAGCCTACAACTTGTATTTTAGCTGCAAGATAGGAGACCAGGACAAGAGCTGGGCACCACATATATGCTGCAATTCTTGTGGGACGGCACTGGAGCAATGGTTGAATGGAAAAAATGCATCTATGCCTTTCGCTGTGCCAATGATTTGGAGAGAGCCAACAGATCATGTTAGAAATTGTTACTTTTGTATGGTGCCTCCAATTGTAAAAGGGCTAAATAAGAAAAAGTTATCTGTGCACTATCCAAATATTCCATCGGCAATACGTCCAGTTCCTCATGGAGAGGGGCTACCAATTCCTAAAGCACCAGAATCCTTCGTGGTTGAGTCAAGTGAGGAAGAACCTGAAGCGTGTAGTCACGTGCAGTTGTAAGAGATAGCCCTTTCCTCGAATACAAGAGAAAAGCCAAGAGAAGCAAAACCGACACAAACTGAAGACAAAACTAGTGAGAATCCGAAGTATTAAAATGATTCAACTTAGCTTATGGCTATAATTTTTCTTGGTAATCCTATGCAATATATTATGCCATTTAGGCTTTGTTATGTAGTCAATATCACTTGCTTTATATTTGTGGAAAGACATCTATCTATATAATTATTGTGCATTATGTAGTCATTACGCCTATAGTAGAAAACTTTCCGTTTACAGAAAAACTAGAGCCAATTGACAAATTTCATTGTTATATTTGAACTCAGAATGTGAAATTCATTAAGAAATGGATCCTTTTGTTTCCAAAACTGGCAAAAAATAAAAATTTGTTGAACAGTGTTTTCAATCACAATATTTATTAATATAACAATAATATGAAAGGACAAGGATGTTTAAACTGTCAAGTCTCAGCAAAAATTTCTTGGTGGTAAACACTGCGAGAACGATTCAAAATATGTGATCAGATAAAATAAACTATACTTTCCACTAAAGTATCGGCTTTCTTCAATGTATGATTGAATTATTGTTTTCTTGGCTAGGAGAGTTAGCATGTCTCTTCTTGTCCAGGATCTTCGACTTTAAATCATAGAGTATGAATTTTGGAATGTGATTTTTTTTTTTTTTCCAGAAACACCTTGGATGCAGACAGCAGTAAAGGAGATCCCTCTGCCGCATATAGGTTCTTATGGACAGATCACAAACCTGATGCTGTACATACCTTGCCTGCAGGAGGCAGGCACTCACAGGTGGGGTTTGATGGAAAACTTTATTTACTGTAGAACCAAAGTTTACATACTTAGGAAAGATTAGTTCTTCCATATTAGATTGTTGGGTCTTCTGCTTGTTGTTTCATTCTGTGGTTGTAGAAACTTTTACCACCATGAAATGACATTCTCTCTTCAAAAATGATATCAGTGGGAAATATGTAGGTTGTTCATATGACTACTCTACTCTCTGCAGCCTGTGCATCAGATTTACCTTAAAGTGGTCAGAAGATTGAGCCTGGTAGGGCTTTTTTTGAATAGCAAGTGTTTTCAACCTCCAAAAAAACGCATCCTTCTTTTTTTTAAACTAGTAAATAAGATGTTTTTCTGGGTGTGCCAATTCTGGTAGTCAAATCAAAAGCTGTAGAGCCCAAGAGGACAGTTTAGAGCATGAGTAGATATCTTAATATCCATTGTTCTTGGTGAGACATCTGTGTGGTCAGTAAAAAAAAAAATGTATAAGTTTGGCAATTAAATGACAAGTGAGCTTTAATGTAGAGTGCATAATTATGTATCTAGGGCATCATAATATTCAAGGTTTACAAGTATCTGTATATAATGAGGGCTTCTGCACAATGTGTTCCAACATTATTATGGTAAACTTGCAATTATTGATAAATTTTATTGATAGATAAAACCTAAAACCGTTTGGACACATTGAAATTACAGTATACCTTACAGTTGGTTTGATTTAAATTTGGTGTGTGTGTGTGTGTCTACACTGCTCAAAAAATTAAAGGAACATTTGAAAGCACATCAGATCTCAATGGGGAAAAAAATCTCATGCTGGATATGGACTGGGTAATGTGTTAAGAACATAAGGATGCCTCATCGTTTGATGGAAATGAAAATTATCAACCTACAGTGGACTGAATTCAAAGATACCCCGAAAATCTAAGTGAAAAAATGATGCAGCAGGCTAGTCCATTTTGCTGAAATTTCATTGCAGCAAATCAAAATGGTACTCAGTAATTTGTATGGCCCACACGTGCTTGTATGCATGCCTGACAACATTGGGGCATGCTCCTAATGAGACGATGGATGGTGTCCTGGGGTATTTCCTCCTAGATCTGGACCAGGGCATCACTGAGCTCCTGGACAGTCTGAGGTGCAACATGGTGGTGTCGGATGGACCGAAACATGATATCCTTAAGGTGTTCTATTGGATTTAGGTCAGGCGAGTGCGGGGTCAGTGGTTTCATACTCTTGCAACATGAGGATGGCCATTGTCGTGCTCCAGGAGGAACCCAGGACCCACTGCACTAGCGTAGGGTCTGACAATGGGTCCATGGATTTCATCCCAATACCTGATTACAGTCAGGGTGCCATCGTCTAGCCTGTAGAGGTCTGTGCGTCCCTCTATTGGATATGCCTGCCCAGACCATCACTGACCCACCACCAAAACAGTCATGCTGATTGATGTTACAGGCAGCATAATGTTCTCCACGGCTTCTCTAGACCCTTTCATGTCTGTCACATGTGCTCAGGGTGAACCTGCTCTCATCTGTGAAAAGCATAGGGTGCCAGTGGCGGAACTGCCCATTCTGGTGTTCAATGGCAAATTCCTATCAAGCTCCATGGTGTCGGGCAGTGAGCACAGGGCCCACTAAAGGACATCAGCCCTCAGGCCACCCTCATGAAGTCTGTTTCTGAATGTTTGATCAGAGACATTCACAGCAGTGGTCTGCTGAAGGTCATTTTGGAGGGCTCTGGCAGTGCTCATCCTGTTCCTCCTTACACAAAAGAGCAGATACCAGTCCTGCTGATGGGTTAAGGACCTTCTATGACCCTGTCCAGCTCTCCTAGAGTAACCGCCTGTCTCTTGAAATCTTCTCCAATCTCTTGAGCCTGTGCTGGGATACACAGCAAAGCTCTTGGCAATGGCACACATTGATGTGCCATCCTGGAGGAGTCGGACTGCCTGTGCAACCTCTGTAGGGGTACAGGTATTGCATCATGCTACCAGTAGTGACACTGACCCTAGCCAAATGCAAAACCAGTGAAAAACAGTCAGAAAAGATGAGCAGGGAAACAATGTCAGTGTCCTCCACCTATAAAACCATTCCTGTTTTGGGGGTCATTGCATTTTTGCCCATCTAGTGCACCTGTTGTTAATTTCATTAACACCAAAGCAGCTGAAAATGATTAACAACCCCCTCTGCTACTTAACTGACTAGATCAATATCTCAGGAGTTTATTAGACTTGATGCTATACTCTGGTTAAAAAGTGTTCCTTTTTTTTTGAGCAGTGAATGAAAAAAAAAATTATATATATATATATATATATATATATATATATATATATATATACATACCCACACACACCTGATTGCTTGCTATTGTTTACAAGTAAGACATTTTTAAAATCAGCAGGTATTCAACTTTGTCGTCTGTGTACTGAATGTGTAATTGTATATTTTCAGCATGTGGGTTGTTATCCTGTGGAGCTGGAACGCGGACCTCGAGGTTTTGGGTTTAGCCTCCGTGGAGGAAAAGAGTATAACATGGGACTATTTATCCTCCGCCTTGCAGAAGATGGGCCAGCCATCAAGGACGGGCGTATCCATGTATGTATAGATCATTAACCATGAAGATCCTGTTCCTTGTCACCGAAGTAAAGAAACATTATGTAGTTTCCAAGAGAATAACTTATGAATTCTGGTTCTCCATGTGTTCCAAGCCCTAAGGACATCTTCCTGCGGCATCCAGCAGTGGCCATGTTACTAACTGCTATGGCAGCTCTGTCAATACCTGTCATTTATCAGACAATAAAGTATGCTCAGATCAGTGACAGGTAGCTACAGAACTATCAGCAGTATATCTACACTAGCAATATATCCCTCACAACAGCATTGCTTCCTGTAGTGCATGGCAATATGTATCTTCAGATTCTACAAGTGAATTTCAAAGAACAAGGAAAACACAGATAAGAGAAAAAAATGCAGATACCTTTTCAGATTTCAAATATGCTGCATAAGAAAGGAAAAGATAAACATACAGAAAATGAAAGTGCGGTTAACCATAAACACATAATTGCTAAATAAAGAGTTACCCTGAACAAGACCTAGAGCAAAGCAGTACAATTCAATTTTCCCCTAAAAGAAGATTTGGGACTACTGATGTTCTAATATCAGAGAACACGATACCGATGTATGAATGCCAGATCTTCCTGGGAGGAAATTCAGTCCAAAAAGGAATGTAGATCTTGTCAGTATAGTGCGTGTTATTATGTGCATAAAAAAGATGTTACAGCTATAATAGTGTATATTCTAGTTGTGAGTTACATGCATTCATGTGCACGCACAGAAAATACTAATCAGTATCGCAGTTGATTGTAGTTTTTTTAAACGATCTAGGCTCAGGGCTAGCTTACTGATATTTACGCACGTGTGTATAGTCACATTGGAAGCAATGGGCTGCATTCAGATCAGTAAAATAATTTCCTGAATGCTTAAAAGTGTGGAGTTTTTGCGACCCATGAACCCGAAGAAGCAACACGCTTTGAACCCCTTGCTTGAAGCCCTTGAAGGGGTTAGTTCACCTTTACCAAAAATACTCTATGTAGTCCATGGACACTATTCCATAATTTTCAACTAATCCAATTTTAGAAATATCCATTTATACTCCTCCCATACCTGTAGTCTTTTTGTATACAAAGTGAAACCTTCCCCAAACACTGATATTTTTCCCAGCTTTGTCCTATCCTCTAGCATGGACCAGCTATTAGGCTGTCCCTTTTCCGAGCCAGACACTTGTGTATTGTGGTCTCCATTGAGCAGATGAGCTCAGTGACTGCGACAGGACGGGCGAGAGTGCTGCCACTGTTGAGGTCAACTGTGGTGACAAGAGATGGCACTGCGCATGTGCAGAAGGATGGTGCTGTCTCCTGTATTACTTGGGGGCGCTTATCCTAACAGCTGGGCTGTCCTAGAGAAGAGGACAGGATGAAGCTATGAAAAATATTAGAAGTGATTGGGGCAGGTTTCACTCCCTTCACTAAAGGCTTACAGGTATGGGAGGAGAATAAATGGATATTCTTAAAATTGGATTAGTTTAATATTAAGGAATAGTATTCATGGACTACATAGAGTAGTCTTAATGGTGAACTAACCCTTTAGTCACTTCAAGTCCAGATACTTTCACCCCCTTCCTGTCCAGGCCAATTTTCAGCTTTCGGCGCTATCACACTTTGAATGACAATTGCGTGGTCATGCAACACTGTACCCATATGAATTTTTTTGTATTTTTTTGAGACAGATAAAACTTTATTTGGTGGTATTTATTCACCACTGGGATTTTTTTTTTGCTATATAAATAAAAAGTTAAAAATTTTTGAAAAAAAGAGCTTCTTATAAAATTTTGCAAATAAATAATCTTTCTTCATAACTCTTGGCCAGAATGTATTCAACTATCTTTTTAGTAAATAAAAAAAATAACCCAAATTAGTTGATAACCAAAAATTATAATTTTTCTCATTTTGTTTTTGCATTTTTATTTTATTTTTTTTGTTATTTGTTTTTTTGTTTTGTTTTTTTTACATACTGTCACCATAGTGACACTGTACTACTTTTTTTTTTCTTTACACTGATTGCTTTTACACTAATAAAGGCTGTAAAAGCAATCATTTCCCCTCTCTGGCTGCTTGCAGCCATTGAGAAATACCGTGTGAGCTGTGATTGGTCACAGCTTGTCACATGGTACAAGGCTGTTGTGAATAGCCTTGTACCATGTAATCGCTGTGATCATTCACAGAATTCACACGTAGTAAGCAATGATGTCAGGAAGTGACATCTTGCTTACTACTATTCATGTGATCACTGATTGGCCAATCAGTGATCACATGATCGGGACCTCGCACAGAGGTCCCGTACAGTGTTCCGCTGTGTCCTCTGGGGGGAGGACGTTTATAAACGGCCACCTGCTCCTGCACTGCTCCCGTTCGGCCGTTTATATACATGGGCTGGACGGAAAGTGGTTAAAGCATCTTTACCCAGATGTGTTGATTACAGATCCTAATATAAGTGCTGCTGTCACTCTAAGCAAGCTTTTGGGGAACTTTACCAAGTTTCAAATTTGCAGAATTTCACTGAAGCCTGCTAAAAGCTTGTACAAAACAGCCGCATATCCCATTACGATTTGTCTTCACCTGGGCAAGTGCTAAAGGGTACTTTAAAGTGATGTTAAAGATTGGATTTTCTTATAATAAACGTTATACTTATCTGCTCTGTGCAGCCCCCAATCCTCCACTTCTGGGGTCCCCCACCATTGCTCCTGGTTCCTCCTTTTCTCCAAGTGCCTCCATAGCAGACCGTGTGTTATGGGAGGCACTCGTGTGTGCTTGTTACCAAGGCCTGCTATGTGTGTCCATTAGACACATAGAGTAGAGCTCTGCCCTGCCCCCACTCCCTTCCCACTGGCTTTGATTGACAGTGGCAGGGAGCCAGCGGCTCATGCTGTTGTATATAGGACATTGAGGCGTAAGAAAGCCTCAGCTCTTGAGCACATCGCTAGATCGAGATCAGGCTCAGGTAAATATTTAGGTGGGCTGCGGGGGAAGCTGCATGCAGAAGGTTTTTCAGCTTACTGCACAGAATGCAGTAAGATAAAAAAAAACCTTCTGCCTTTTCAACCACTTTAATGACTTCAAAAAAGCTGCTTGAAGCTTTCCATATGCATTGTAAATGATTAGTAAAGGTGCTTTCACACTGCATCTTTTTGAGGCATTTCCAGCGCGTTTTCTGGTTGGCATGCACCTGTGAAACATGGACATGTGACTCAAGAAAGGCTCCAAAAACACAACCCCAGTATGATTTTGATGCATTGTTTGTGTTTTTCGTTCATTACAATGGGGAGCTCACCAAAGATGCAGCATGCTGGATTTTAACAAATGTGCCACACCCGCAGCCCCATAGAATTCAAAGGGAAATAACAGCAAAATGCATCAGAATAAGAGGTCCCTCAAGCTGATGCTGCCTAAAATAAAGTGGCATTTACAAGCAAAGACCAAACAAATTCCAATGGATACTGTGCTTGCTGTACCCTTAAAACCTTGTGAGCACTATGAAGACCTTCACACCTCTGAAAAGCGATCAAAAATGTAAAATAAAACACTAATAGTTAAACTAAATAAGTGCATACATATACCCTATGAAGACTCACCCTTCTAAAGGGCAGTCAAATTTAAAAAAAAAATGAATTGAATAAACTGAGTACAGTAATCATAAATACATGTAAGAAACTGTAATATGTGGTCATATATAACCTAAAATTTCATGCATTATCTATGAGCCCTATGAAGAACCTTACACCTCTGAAGAGTGATCAAGGTTGAGGATAGGTCAAATCTCAATATACATAAAGGTTAGTAGAAAACTTTCAAAAATAATAACAAAAAGTCCTAAACAATAACAAATAGACATAAACCATAGTCTATAAGTGTGAGAAGAAAATTCCACAATCGATGGTATTATTGTAGACAATGCTGTTAAATGCAATAAACTTGCTTCAACTGGTCAGCAGAGTGTACACCACCACCAAAGTAATGAATGGAGGCTTACCAAAAATGGAGACCCCTAAATTACAGGGGGTCCCAACCAGCTTTATAATGTAGAGCACTGGCAGGCTTCCCGTATCACGCCCCAAGCATGGAACTTCCCGGACTCCAACAGTGTCTATTGATTTCAAGCTTCCAGGGGCATCAGCCAGGAATAGTCTATACATAGTTGCATTGGTCCAAGCTGAACCAATGTATCTAACATTATTATAGCCATGCTTGAAATTATTATTTAAGGGCTTATTCACACCAGATGCACTGCGGGAATGCATGCAAAATCTTACACAGCATGAAATCACGCTGCCTTCTGCAAACACGCATGGGTGCCATTAATTCTCAATGCTACCCCTACACATCTGGCAAACACGTGTGCGATTGCACCTGCCAAAACACATGGTACCACAGTTTTGGTGCAACAAGTGCCTGCATTGTAAAAAATGGACTGACTTAGAACACGCCACATGGGAACGTGCAAAAAAAAAAATGCTCTTGGACACACCTCATTGTCGAGCCCTAATTCAAACTACAGTAGTACTAAATTTGTGAAAGTCAGTTTATCTAATGAGGGCAGGACAGACCTGGAAAGTATCTTTTTGAATCTTTTTTGTGCTATTCAGGTATTCTTTTGTGTTGTTATTATTACTTGTACTTGCAGCAAACAAAGGTGCTGTGCACAAGGATATTCTTTATCCTTGTGCACAGTGGCCTTACTTTGAGTTGTAATAAATCTTGAAACCGTAATAGCTTTTCAACCAACAAGACCTTTGCGGTTCTGTGATATCGTAACAAAGTCAACTGTTGCCCCCGTTAAGCCTGCATTTGCAGTGGAAGCATTATGGATATATTCTAGAAAGAGTGTAAGCTCTTGACTTGTTCAAGGAAAGTCATGTTTGTTTTCTTGCATTTTTGTTATGATTTTAAATGGATTTTGACCTTAGAATTTTGTCTGTAAATCGTGCCCAGTAATAGTTTTGATTTTACCAGTGCTACTGAAACCTTGCCAGCCCACAATGTATATACTGCGTCCAGCGCTTGAAGAATGTCTGGCTCTCATATGTTATAGGAAGCTAGCAAGAAATTGAACCCACCGATTATCAGTTTTGATGTACTTTTTTTTTGTGGTTACAAACGGTTTTATTTTGCAAAAGTAAACTGTAAAACAACAGTACATTTTCAAATGATTCTTACAGCAAAAACAAGGCACTATTGAAAAATACAATGCAGAAAAGTATATTAACATAAAAAAGAGAGGAAATAGAAAAGAATAGATTGCAAGTACATGAAATATGTAGACAATAAAGTAGGCTTAATGATACACCTGTCAACAGTATATGCCAGTCAACCTTCACTTGGAATGTTGTTAATCATGCAATAAATGTCTACAATCCCTCCATGATTCCCATTTTTTATCAAATAAGTGCATCCCATCCAGTAAAGTATAATGAATACGTTCCATGAGCATCACAGCATCAACCCTGTTTAAAACAGAGGCCAAGGGTACAGCATTGGACTTCCAATGTAAGGCAATAGCCCATAAAGTGGCAATACAAGTTTTGATTACTTTTACAGACTTAAAGCTGAAATCCGGGCTAACCAAATATTTTTCAAATTCTAAAGGGTTGTGAATTCTTACTTGAATCATAATGTCATTTGTGTCTTTCTTCCAGATCTGTGCAGGAAACCAGCATGAAACAACCCCTGCACTTTGCCTACTCTCAGGTCATTCCTGTAATAATAAATCATTGCTGCTCTGTCTCCTTGTGCAGGGTGACTGGTCTTGTCTCTGCCCACTGATGTAGTTTTTGAAGGTGGATGGGCCTGCTGGTTCCCTCCCACAGCTCAGCTCTCTGTGCAGGCTATGTACAGCACAATAATGATGTCATTGCTACGTCTAGAAGGTCATTGACTGCACACAAAGCATATTTAAAGAGGATCTTTGCCTTGTTGGAAAAAAAAATAAAAGCCAGCAGCTACAAATACTGTAGCTGCTGACTTTTAATAAAAGGACACTTACATCTAGGAATCCAGTGTCATCCTCACCCAGACCAGTCTTCAGTCCAGTGCCACCAGTGCCAGCTTCCCACTGCGCATGTGCGAACCACACTGCGCTTTGTGAATGGCCCTGCAGCCTTCAGGGAATTATGGCATATCACAGAAGGTTGCAGGTACCCTTCCTTGCCCAGTCCCCCCCCAAAAAAATGCCAAAAATGAAACGGGAGGGTGAAGGGAATATAGTGAGACTCCCTTAGGGTCCTTTTACATGGGTGTTCCGTTTTTTTTCATCAGTTCAGTAACATTTTTTCAAATTAAAAACAGATCAGTTTACATCTATTTTTCGTCAGTTTACATCCGTTTTTCATCCATTCCAGATTTTTTTACAGAAGAAAAATGGGGTTTTCTTCCGTTTAAAAAGACAGATGTTAATGGATACGGACATTAATGGATTTAAATCCGATTCATGGATTACATCCGCTAGTCCATAGAAATACATGGGTGTCCGTTTTTCATCCGTAAATGGACAGACATACGGAACTCCCGTGTGAAATAGGCATTAAATTTCCAAAGTTCTTTGTGGCCATTGAGAAATGTATTTAACTTAAACTTTTTTAGCCTGGAATTCTGCTTTAAGCTCACCATACATGTCACAATCTAACTGCACAATCTTTGTAAAATCAGCTTTCAGCTAGCCATAAGTGACTAAAATGTTGGTCAATTCCTCCTGCATGACCTCAAATTCAAGGAGTGGGTAGCCCTGTTGGCACTACTCTGCTCCACAAACGTTAATTGAAAACTCGAAGAAGCCAAGTGGAAAATGAATGGCCAAGCGGTAACTACATCCTGTTAGATGCAGTCACTTTTCGGGTACTCAGACAGCCATAGATTTCTGCAACTGTCGTAATACAGTAGCGTCAGATTCCTCCATTCACGCTGTTTAACTTGGTTGGGGAAATCAAGTGATTTCTCTTTTTCAGCCGTCCATGTATGGCTAGCCTCAGATTTACCAACACTATGTAACATGAGTATCATTCTAAACCAGTGGTTCTCAACCTTTCTAATGCCGCGACCCCTTAATACAGTTCCTCATGTTGTGGTGACCCCCAACCATAAAATAATTTTTGTTGCTACTTCTTAACTGTAATTTTGCAGTGAGAGGAGTAGTGCCACATCATTGATGTCAGTGGGAGGAATAGTGTCCCATCGTTGGTATCAGTGGGAGGAATAGTGTCCCATCATTGGTATCAGTGGGAGGAATAGTGCCACATTGTTGGTGTCAGTGGGAGGAATAGTGCCCCATCATTGGTGTCAGTGTGGGAGGAATAGTGCCCATCATTGGTGTCAGTGGGGGGGGGGATAGTGCCCCATCATTGATTCTAGTGTGGGGGGGAATTGTGGGGAATTGTGCCCCATCATTGGTGTCAGTGGGGGGGGATAGTGCCCCATCGTTGGTGTCAGTGGGGGGAGGAATAGTGCCCCATCGTTGGTGTCAGTGGGGGGAGGAATAGTTTCCCATTGTTGGTGTCAGTGGGGGGGGGGAGGAAATAGTGCCCCATCATTGGTGTCAGTGGGAGGAATAGTGCCCCATCATTGGTATTAGTGACACCAATGATGGGGCACTATTCCTCCCACTGACACCAATGGTACTTACCTTGCTGACTCCTGCTCCAGCCTGGGCTCGCTCCCTCCCTCTCCCATCCACAGCCAGCATACCTGGCTGCAGCAGCACCATCTGCACGCTACAGACACTTACCTGTCAGCTGTCTTCCTTCTCCGGCCGCTCCCTCGCTCGATCTTCGCGCTGATGCTCGGCTCCTCCTCTCCAAGCTCCACCTCCTCGCCGGTGATTGGCTGCCTGTGTGCCTCTCCTGAGCTAAAGTTCCAGCGGCCAATCACTGGCGAGGAGGCGGAGCTGTTGAGTGATCTCGGGGATGTGGCCAGATGACAGGGGTGGCATGTCATCCCGCGCACACATCGCGGTCCAGGGAAATGTGGATGTATCTGCATATGGGTGGACCCGCCTGGAGACTGATAGAGGAGCGGTGTCTCGGTTCCTATGACCATCGGAAATATGTGTTTTCCAATGGTCTTAGGAGACCCCTGTGAAAGGGTTGTTCGACCCCCAGGTTGATAACCGCTGTTCTAAACTATCCAACCAAACTGTATCTAATCAGACAGGCCCTTGCCCTATATTGTTGTTGGTGGAGCTAAAGCTGGCCATACACTATACAATCAGATTGTACAATTACTGTATTATCTTCTTTGGACCAATCTCCTTTACCAATACTATGTAATACAAGCACACACCTAAACAAGTCATACATTTGTGAACCCAATCAGGCAAGCCCTTTTACTACACAGTTGATGGTAGATCTAAAGGAAGTTGTACAATCAGATTGTATAGTGTATGGTCAGCTTAATGTGTGTGTGCACTTTAGATTTAGGTGTACAACATTTATGGCAAATTCGAGTAGCAAGCCAAGTCAGGTTACTCTCTGGCTTTTCTGGAAACTTACTGTATGTTAGAAAGCCCTCTCTATATACCTCTTTGTAAGTATTATAAAAGTACACGTATTTATATTGGTAAGGCTTCTTACATGCATTTTGAGTGGAATTTCAAGCTTTTGTCACATGATGAAGTGCTGTGCAACCTCCCTCTCATATCCCTCTTTGTGTGGGCAAGGCTGCATTGTGCTTGGAGAGAATGCAATGGTTAAACCGAGAACAGAGATTCCTACATCTTGGCAGGCTGAGATTCAGGTACTTTCAGGATGAGAATGCTGAAAAAGACCAGCACTAGTATGTAAATTTGAGGTAGGCTGTGTCCCCCGAGTCAGTTTAAATTCAACATTTTCATGTTTGACTGCCGTCTACCCTGAACATGGGCTATTAGCCAAAGTGAATTGAAATTACCTTTAGTTAGCTGGAACAAGAGAATATGCTCCATTCACGGACCAGCAGCAACCATCAGGCCAAGGTTTCATGTGCGACTGCACAACTCTCCACGCTGGAGGTGTGCTACCTTTGTGCTAACTGTATTGATGTATAATACAGCGTTGCACTGGTTCATTTTCTTGCATCTAAGCAATTTTACATGTAGAAAGATACTGTTTCTGTAGTTATGTATCATATTGTCTAGGCTTGCTTTTGTTAAAGCGAACCATCATCCATGAATATCACTCCCTTTCTTCTGCCTCCTTCCCCATTCCTCTTGCTTATCTAGATTTTTTTTTTTTTTTTTAAAGAAATAAATGTTTTTTCTTTTTTTAGTTTTCCATGCTTCACTTCCTGAATCCTTGCCTAGGCAAAGATGATGTATCCAGCACGATATCTGTGTATACTGTATCTCATGCATGCGCAGACACAACTTGGGTCTATAACCCTGGTAGAAACCCACAATGTGTCTATGTGTGCTCAAGATGACGCACACTTGCACAGCAGGTCTCTGCCAATCTATGGGACCTGTCAGAGATCCATGGTGTTTCTTTAAATGCATGTGGGTTTTTATGTGATTTTGGGCATGCACAGCCATGCCATGAGTCTCTGCTTAGGTTGCATAGACCTGGCAAAGGCCCAAGATGAGTCTGTGCATCTGCAAGTAACAGTCCATATTCCCATCTCACATGTTCTTGGAATGTACTCTCAAAAGCACTGGGTGCTGAAGCGACCACTAGCTGGATACTGGAGCATGCACAACACAATATCATAATGGGCATGATATTGACACAGCTCCAGATGATCCACATTGGCTCACAATTGATATGATCCAGAAATATTTAGACAGAATAAAGGTGAATAAAGCACCTGGACTGGATGGCATACACACACAGGTCCTACACATCACAGAGTAGTTAACGTTTTGGAGTCCTGCAGGACCCCTTCATTAGGCATGGGACATTTGGACTTATTTGAAGGTTCATGGTGTGTTGGCACGTATTTATATTGTGTTGTGCATGTGCAGGATCATTTCAAAATGGCGGTTTGGGATCAGAGGGTATTTTAGCTGCCAGGAAGACTACCTTAGACCTCATGGACTAGAAAACGTGTGTGTGTGTGTGTGTGTGTGTGTTTGTGTGTGTACATATATATATATATATATATATATACACAGTGGGGCAAAAAAGTATTTAGTCAGCCACCAATTGTGCAAGTTCTCCCACTTAAAAAGATGAGAGAGGCATGTAATTGGCATCATAGGTAGACCTCAACTATGAGAGACAAAATGAGAAAAAAAAATCCAGACAATCACATTGGCTGATTTGGAAAGAATTTATTTGCAAATTATGGTGGAAAATAAGTATTTGGTCACCTACAAACAAGCAAGATTTCTGGTTCTCACAGACCTGTACCTTCTTCTTTAAGAGGCTCCTCTGTCCTGCACTCATTACCTGTATCAATGGCACCTGTTTGAACTTGTTATCAGTATAAAAGACACCTGTCCACAACCTCAAACAGTCACACTCCAAACTCCACTATGGTGAAGACCAAAGAGCTGTCGAAGGACACCAGAAACAAAATTGTAGACCTGCACCAGGCTGGGAAGACTGAATCTGCAATAGGCAAGCAGCTTGGTGTGAACAAATGAACTGTGGGAGCAATAATTAGAAAATGGAAGACATACAAGACCACTGATAATCTCCCTCGATCTGGGGCTCCAGCACTATGTTCAAAACGCACTGCACTTGTGATCTACAGCGGGTGTCGGTGCAATGCTAATGACACTCCAAACGCAGAAGTACCATATAATCTGGTTGAATGGGGTGAAATCGGTCTGCTCCTGAATCGCATGTGAATCGCACAGGAACACACAGCACATTCCTGTGCGATTCATGGTGTAAAGTGGCCCATAAGCCAGAAAGTAGATGCTGACCCTGTAGACTGCCTAAACAAAGATGGTGCTGTCCGTATGGAGAATAATGCTAAGGGCAGTACTGTGATCTCTGTGAGAAGGGGGGAGTGTTGCTTATAGATTGTATAACATGCTTACACTTAACAAAAAAAATACAAGGGCAGCACAGTGGCTAAATGGTTAGCACTTCCGCCTGGCAGTACTAGGGTCGTTGGTTCAAATCCCAGCCACGGCACCACTTGCGTGGAGTTTGCATGTTCTCCCTGTGCCTGCGTGGGTTTCCTCCGGGTACTCTGGTTTCCTCCCACACTCCAAAGACATGCTGGTAGGTGAATTGGCTCCTGTCTAAATTGTCTCTAGTATGTGTATGTATGAATGTGAGTTAGGGACCTTAGATTGTACACTCCTTGAGGGTTAGGGACTGATGTGAATGTACAATATATATGTAAAGTGCTGCGTAAATTGACGGCGCTATATAAGTACCTGAAATAAATAAATATGATGCTAGGTTCCCTTTAGGGGTTAATTGCACTATTGGTTGGGGGAGCAGTGAAAGCACATGGTTACTGCCCCCCAACTACTTTCCCTTTAGGTGTAAAGGCAGCAGTAATGCTTTACTTCATGGCTGAGGCAAGAACTATACCACCCTTTGTGTTCGGTAGGCACTATCACCCATGGGACTATTCATTCAAGTGAATTTGGCCTTTTTGCAACAGCCCTGCAACCATGTTCAATGTGCATGGTTGTGATGTCATAGTCTAGCATTTAGGGGTTAAAACAGGTGGTGAGGAGGTGATACAATGCCTCCTCACTGCCTTTCAAACGTTTTCTGAAGAGCCAGCTGAATGCAGATCGCTTTTCACAGAGCAAAGTAAATGAGGCCTGAGAGTCTACTTGCCACAGTTCAGTTTCTCTCCCTGCAATCTTCCTGCAGTTTGAGGAGTTTTACTTTTCCTGTTGCAAATCGTTAATGTAAAACATAATGTCCACAGCACATGGATGGGAAGGCATTCCTTTGTTGAGATTTGAGAGATAAATGAAACCATAAGCCAATTCAAGCCACTGGTATGAAGCTGAATCTGAAAAATAGTTTGATTTTGTGTTGATTGTTCCCTTACCATCATATTTTGCAAGAGCGGCACTATTTCTAAACGTTTATTTTCTCTTAAAATGTCACAAATCTAGCTAAGTGTTTTCCCTCTATATATAGTGTACTGTGTTGCTATATCTAGAACGTGTTGTATTTTTATACAGGTGAACAAGCATTGACTGATTTAACATAAAGGACATTGCTTGCCAATCACATTGCCTACTACTGTGAGCTGAGTCACTGCCTTTCTACTCACAGTTCAATAAACAAACGCAAGCCAAACCTAAAGCTTTTTTTTTTTCAAATATTTTTTTATTGACGCTCCAGGCTTTAACTGACAGTGTGAGCAATAGGGGAAAAATGACAGGAACGGATGCTGGAAAATCTCATAGGTCAGCAATCTGCAGGCAGAAATCTTTGATAAAAGACGTGTACAGTTTGTAGAGAATGACTTCTTATATACAGTCAGGTTTTATGAATAGTGCTACATCAGGATCACCAAAACAACCATTGCCATTATTGTGCAGCTTGTCAAGGCCGAAACCGCAATTATGACTAAGCAGAGCTGAAAGGCTGTAGTTTCAGACTCAGCCAGTGAAACAAATGTGTTTATGTGTAATGGAAGTGCACTCAGCCATTGTTTCTTCCCCTCAATACAATTTCCACTTTAGAAATACCAATGGTTTTAATAGTAGTATCTTACATTTTATTTACTTGCTCTGAAGAGCATGAGACTAACTCTACACTGTTGGTTGGTGCTATTCACATTGTCTTGTCATAATAACCAAAATAATATCCCCCATTAGATTCATAATGTCTCATTTGTAAAAGCTAATGGTTAGGAAAAAAAGACTTGCTGTCCATTTTTCTAAACTGCACCAGTTTGGGCAACACAGTTATATTCGTCCCATAACTCTTGAAAAACTGAAGGCAGACATTTTATTATCCTCTAGCTCTGTCAAGCCTGACAGAGTTATAGACTGAGCTTGGTGGGCTGAGTTATCCCCTGGATTCTTATGTATCTAGAAAATTCCAACATTGCGATTTCTTTGTCATAGTTCCCAAGTATGATCCTGTAAACTTTGGTATCTTCTGGATTCTTCTGTATCTCGGATACTCCAAAAGTGAGATCTGCTTGCCATATTACTCAACTGTCTACTTGTAAACTGTTATCCCCTGTAATTTTATGGATCTAGTATACTCCCAACAATGAGATCACCTTGCCATGATCTTCAGCTGTCCCCCTGTAAACCTTGGTATCCCCTGGAGTCTTCTGTATCTAGGATACAATGAGATCTTCTTACCATAGTTTCCGACAGTGTACCTGTAAGCTTGGGATTCTTATGGATCTAAGATACTCCAACAGTGAGATCTCCTTCCCATAGTCCCCAACTGTTTAACTGTACACTTTAGTATGGTCTGGATTCCTATGTATCTAGGATACTCCAACAGTAAGATCTCCTTGCCATAGTCCCCAACTGTCCACCTATAAGCTTTGGTAAACCCTGGATTTTTATGTGTCTAGCATACTACAAAAGCTAGCTCTCCTTGTCATGCTTCCCAGCTGTCTACCTGTAAACTTTGTTCTGCCCTGGAATCTTATGGATCTAGAATAATCCCAACAATGAGATCTCCCTGCCATAATCTTCCACCTGTATGCTTTGGTATCCCCTGGATTTCTATGTATCTGGAATAATCTCAACAATGAGATCTCTTTGCCCTAATCTTCTGCTCTCCATCTGTACAATTTGGTTTCCCCTGGATTCTTATGTATCTAGGGCTCTCTAACAGTGAGGTCTTCTTACTGTAATTCATTATTGTCCACCTGTAAACTTTGTAATCCCCTGGGTCCTTATTTATATGGGATACGTAATAGTGAGATCTCCTTCCTATAGTCCCTGGCTGTCCACCTGTAAGCCTTGGTTTCCTGGGATTCTTATGTATCTAGGGTACTCCAACACTGACATTTCCTTGCCATAGTGCCTGACTGTGCACCGGTAAACTTTGGTAACCCCTGGATTCTTATGTATCTAGGATACTCTAAATGTGAGTTCTCCTTGTCATGTTTTCCAACTGTCCACCTATAAACTTTGGTATCCCCTGGAATCTCAACAGTGGGATCTCCTTGCCATAATCTTCTGCTGTCCATCTGTTCACTTTGGTATCCCCTTGATTCTTATGTATCTAGGACTCTCTAACAGTGAGGTACCATATCTTACCATAGTTCTTTACTGTCCATTTGTAAACTTTGTAATCCCCTGGGTCTTTATGTATCTGAGATACTCAATAGTGAGATCTCTTTTCTATACTCCCTGGCTGCCCACCTGTAATTTTTGTATCTCTTGGATTCTTATGTATTTAGGGTACTCCAGCAGTGAGATTTCCTTTTCATAGTTCTCGACTGACTACCTGTAAACTTTGATATCCCCTGGATTCTTATGCATTTAGGACATTCCAGTGCTAAGATCTTCTTGCCATAGTCCCCCACTGTCCACCTGTAAAACTTGGTATCTCATGGGATAATTGATGTTTGTGTACTTTTACCTGCAATTATTTTTGGTTACAAGGTCTATTTAAGTGTATTCATTTTCAACCCGTTCAAATCCTAGGAGCTCCCAGGGATGTACTATGGGACCCCCAATGATCTTAACCATAGGTTGTGACTGACTCTATCTTTACTGTAGTCTGATTTTAGTTTTCCCATTGCTTGTCTAATTATGTCCTCTCTGACCTCTGTTTTTCTGGTGTGTCTTTCAGGTTGGGGACCAGATAGTGGAAATTAATGGAGAGCCCACACAAGGCATCACTCACACACGGGCCATCGAACTGATCCAGGCTGGTGGAACAAAAGTTCTTTTGTTACTGAGACCAGGGACAGGGCTTATTCCAGACCACGGTGAGTATTGTATTTTTAAATGTAGTACTGTACTTATGGATTTTTCTTCTAGCAGGTTGTTGGATTACGAGATTGAAGAAACATGCAGTGGTGACAGCCATTGTGAGGGCTGCACCATTGCTAATAGGAATATGCAGGAATTTGTGATATTGCTTTAACATGAAAAAAAGTACCTAATTGTTAGCGTGCCAAGCCAAAAAACATCAGCTGACAAAAAAACTGCCTTCACTGTGTGTAGATGACAAGTATGTTTTAAGTACATATTTGGATGTTAACTTTGCATGATTGCGTGTATAAAAGGATTTTTTTACCATAAAGTGATTTGATGTAGGCTGTGAATACGGAGTGTGAGGCAACTAATGCCAACTGCCCTGCCATACACCCTATGCTGGTGATCACACTAGTTTATCACCTACAGTGGGTATAGAAAAGAATCACCCCTCCCCCCCTTTCAAATAATAACATTGTTGTTTTGCAGCTTGAAATGAAGACAGACACAGTTTTTGTGTTATTCAGCTGTATTTACTAAGTGCAGCTTATAACATTCAAGTGAAAGATATAACACCAACATGTCAAAAAATAAAAAACAGAATCACTCAGTTGGGAAAAGGATCACCACCCCTCCTAAAAATGACTTGTAAACTCAGTCAGGTGTAGCTAATCATCTTCTCAATGGCATACAAAGCCATTTGACTTTTAACTGTGATCAGCTGTGGTCATTTTGATTAGCTCAGCATGAAAAGCGCTTTCCTGGAGTATTTGCAACTGCAACTGAAGCTAGCCATCAACTGTGGGTGGCAAGACACTGTCAAATGATCTCCGGGATAAAGTTTTGGACAGGCACAAGACATGAGAGATACAAAGAAAAAATTCAGAGGCTTTATCAATGCCTAGAAGCACAGTAAAGTCTACTATTAAGAAGTGAAAGGTATTTGGTACAACACAGACCCTCCTTGGATCAGGACGTTTCTCCAAACTGGATGAAAGAGCCAGGAGGCAACTGGTCAGAGATGCTACCAAGAGGCCTACAGCAACTCTGAAGCCGTTGCAGGAATGTATGACAAAGAGTGGTCATTGTGTGCGCATGACATGACAACAATGTCGCACATTCTTCAAATGTGGCTTGTATGGAAGGGTTGCAATAAAAAAGCCATTCCTCAAGAAATGCAACATGCAGTCACAGCTGAGCTTTGCCAAAATGCACCTTGAAGATTCTGAGGCCACATGGGAAAAGGTGTTATGGTCAGATGAGACTAAAATTGAATGATCTGGCCTCAACACTAAACGATACGTCTGGCAGAAATCCAATCCAGCTCATCATCCAAATAACACCATTCCTAGAGTAAAGCATGGAAGTGGTGATATTCTGTTATGGGGGTGTTTCTCTACAGCAGGGACTGGAGCACTTGTCAGGATAAAAGGAAAAATGGAAGGGGCAAAATACCTTCAAATTCTTGAGGATAGTTTGCTGTTCTCTCCCAGAAAGTTTTCAATGGGAAGAAGATTTACCTCCCAGCATGACAATGACCCAAAACACACAGCAAAAATGACAAGGAGAAAATGGTGAAAGTCCTTGCATCACCTAATTAGAGCCCAGACTTAAAGGATAAGTTCACCTTTCATAACATGTTACATGTTACACCCATATTCAGTCTTAGCGGCTGCCCTTATTCAGCCTTAGTGGCTGTCGGCTTATAGTTCTCAAAACATTTCCATGGCACTGTGAGTGCTCTGGTGGTTTATTGATTCTTCCTGTCAATATATCTGCTTGCCTGTACATCACGTACAAGCAAGCACATATACTGACAGGTCTGCAAGAGACCTGTATAGCACTACTATGTATGATCTACTGATCGCTGGTGCAATGCTTTACAGGATTCCAAAACAAAAGTTATAAATGCATTATTTTTTTACCTAAAAAAAAGTGCATTTATTATTTTTTGGCAAAAGGTGAACTTATTCTTTAAACCCCATTGAAAATCTGTGGAATGACTTGAAGAATTTAGTCCATAAATGGTCACCATCAATATTACCTGAACTTGAGCAGTTCTGCAAAGAAGAGTGGGCAAATATTGCAAAGTCTAGATGTGCAAAGTTAGTAGAGACATCCCACCAAACTAAAGGTTGGTATTAAAGCAAAAGGTGGTTCAACAAAATACTGACACAAGGGGGTGATTTTTTTTCCAACTCAGTGATTTAGTTTTTAAAATTTTCCTGACATGTTGGTCTTATCTCTTTCACTTGGATGTTATAAGTTGCACTTAGTAAATACAGCTGGATAAAACAAAAAGAGTGTCTGTCTTCATTTCAGGCTGCAACAAAATGTGACTACTTTTAAGGGGGGTGATTCTTTCCTATACCCACTACACATGTAAGTGATCCAGCTCTTCCAGGTAGGGGGTGCCCCCCCCCATTTCCCCCTCGCTCCATCTGTGTTGTGATTCACAGGTCCCGGTCAATGATTTATGGTTGACACCTGCTGATCGCCTGTGTCCGATCACAGCACAGGGCTCTGTGCTTACAAACAATACAGGGTTCTGTATACAGCACAGCGATGTGGCTGTTTATTCTCCCTGCAGGGAGAAAAACAACCACATCTATCTGGTAGTACACCACATATCACACACATTGCCCATTGTTAGGGTCATAGTCAACCCTTTTATTGCCCCTAGATGTTAAGTCCTTTCCAGCCAGTGTCATTAGTACAGTGTACAGTATTAGCACTGATCACTGTAATAGTGTTACTGTTGGTGGCAGTGGCAGTTAGTGTACCCTCAAGCCAGCGTCAGCTAGTTCCAGGTTTATCTCCACAGTCCCAATATAAGTTGCGGATCACCACCATTTCCAGTACAGCATCATAGCTGCATAAATTCATATATATATATATATATATATATATATATATATACCATAGTTTTGTTTACCAAAAAACACGTAGCAGAATAGCTACACCTCAAGAGCTGTTTCTGGCCAGTTCAGTTGATTGATTTAAAAAGGCCTGGATTCTTTCCTTGGAGTATCAGGAAGGATTTTTCCCCTGTTGGAGCAAATGGGATCATACTTTGCTGTGGTTTGTTTTGCCTCCCTCTGGATTGACTGTGGGTATAGGATTGTATAATTTAAATTTTTTTTCCTTATTTTTTTTAACCGGTTGAACTGGATGGATTTGTTTCTTATTTTTCAACCAGACTATGTAGCTATGAATACATTTTGTACTAAATTTATGAAGAAATGTTATTTTTTTTATTGGATAACTTTTATAACAAGAAGTAGAAAATATTTTTTTTCTTCCAAAATGTTTGGCCTTTTTTCATTTATATAATGAAAAAAAAACAGTGGCGATCAAATACCACTAAAAGAAAGCGCTATTTGTGTGAAAAAAATTATGTACATTTCACTTGCATACAGTGTTGCATGACCGTGCAATCTCCATTTAAAATAACACAGTGCTAAATAGCAAAACATGCTCTGGTCATGAAGAGGATAGAACCTTCCAGAGCTCAGGTGGTTAACTTGAATGGGTAACATTGTGCCCACCGAACATAGCAAGGGTTTAATTCTTTCTTCAGCCACAAAGCAAAGTATCATGGCCGCAGCAATTTGGTGAGAAGTGTGGATGCTTGGCACAGAACATAGCCCTGTAGAGTGTCAGGTTCTGGGAATGTGTAAACTCATTTACGCATATCTGTAAAAAAAAAAAAAATCCTGTCTTTTAAATATATTGCATTTCTTTTTTTTATTTTACTGGATTTAAACGTTCATTCATGTTATTGTATTTATTATATAACAAGAAAATGAAGACACATTATATTATTAGTCGTTTTGCTAACAATCTATGTATCTTGTCTCTGTTTGGCTGTTATTGGCAGCTTCTAAATATCACAGCAGCAGCCAAGATGATTGTGTGTGAATATCTTGGCAGATTTTGCATATACAGTGACCTAACCTGTGTGCAAGCATTCCTGCCACACATTGCTAATGAACGCCCAGTGTGAACTGTTGCTAGCTATGCCTTGGTGATGTTGGAATTCTGTTCCAGGCTTTTTTTCCTTCTCCTCAGGTTTGGCTCCTTCCAGCCTCTGCTCCTACGTGAAATCTGATCAGCAATAAGGCTTTCTCGTGCTTTTCTTGGTCTTTCCCTTAAAGATTTGGTAAATGTGCATGCCTCTTGATTCAGCTTTTTCACATATTCCTCTGTCTTCACTGTGTCTTGTCTGCTATAGCTGCCTTTGCTCATTAATATGTATGTGCATGCATGGCTTAACCAATCACATTTAAGTGGCAGTACAGGTGCTGCTAGCCTTGGAGCATACACCAGGTTACAAATCGCTTTAATTATGAAATGGAGTACACTGTCTGCATCATATGTCTTTAGAATAAGGATTATCTTCATGCCAAACAGTTGTCAAAAATCTGTGAGGTCTTTCAATGTGTTTATGTGCATGAACACACCCTACTGCATGAGTGTATGTAATTATAAATATATAGATTGCCTTTCTGGCAAACTGTAATTCTATAACCAGCAAAGTCTGTAAAAAGTTGAATGCATGTAGGTTCAGCATTTCTACAATATAGACACTTTAAATTCACTCACCCTGGATCAAACCATTAAATCGCCTACACGAATCACATTACTAATCCGTGCACGCATGTATGTACTGAAGAAAAGAAAATCACTTAAGGGGTTATCCAAGATGAATTAAAATTACATCCCAGCAGCCGCTGATAGCTAACCCCTCTGCCCCCCTTTCCCTTAAGATACGATTGTTTATGCACCTATAAGATTGTCTGGCCAATATAATATAGTCTGACGTCCTGAAGACTTGTCTGTGAAAGCAATGCAACCAAAAGTGTGCTACTCTGTTATTACATGTTGGGGTGAATCTGTGATTTATCCTGGAATGCCTCTTGAATGTTGCATGCAATCATTAATTCATTAATTCCATTATCATTTGTCCACTGTTGCAATACTTGGTGTAGACATTTGTATATGCTGTAGAATACAATGTTTATATAAAAGATGATAAAAAATGCAGTTCACTGTCCACATTTTAAGATATCACATTGTATTACCTCATTTGGGGTTTGTTGTCTTATAAGTGCATGTTGCATCAACTGTTTTATGCTGGATTTATGTTTTATCGCAGGATTATCTGTATTTCTCCTGCATGAAAAATGAGTTGATAAATTACAAGTCAAAAATGTCTCTTATTAATCATTTTATTTGGTTAAAGTTCTTATTGATTCTAATTTGCTTATCCTGATTATTTATTTAGATGATCTGGACAATACTTCTCCAACATCTGCAAATGTAATATATGATGACGATTCAGCATTTTTGTCAACCTCATATGTGGATCTAAATCCTGGAGTTTTTCATTCAATGGAACCTGATGAAGAAATTTTGGATGTTCATGAGACTGAAAAAATGGTTGATATACAGCAAACTAAAGATATTACAGATTTGCCTAATGTTAACATTAATGAGAGCAAGTCAGAACAGCTGGCATCTTTAGTTAACAAGGACAAGCGAAGGCAAAGGTCTGTGAGCCCCAAAAGCTCATCCATAAATAAACCATTTGAATCTGGGAAAGAAAGCAGCACAAAGAGAGGGCGTTCAGCAAGTCCCAAGAAGAGTGACCGTAATATATCTGAAAGACACCAGAGTTCCCGACATACAGATTCGAAACGCACACACAAAGATATCCGAGAAAGATCTTTGAGCCCCCGAAAATCATATAATAAAACAGACATTGAAAATGATGTTAGCAATGATAAAGACAAAAACAGGGGACACAGACAAAGAGGAAGATCTGCCAGTCCCAAAAAATCTTACAAAAAAGAGGAGAAAGTGAAACTAAGTGTTGAAGTTGAAGATGCATCAAAAAAACAGCAGAATACACTTAATGCAGATCAATTGATGGATAAAAAGGACAAAAGGTCAGTTAGAGAAGATGGAGTTGAAAAGAGTAAGAAAACTGAAAAGCATGAGGGATCCAAGAAGGACATGAGGGAAGACAAACATAAGAGGGAGGAGAGGGAAGATAAAGTTAGGAGTGAAGATAAATCCAAAAGGCAAGAGAGAGAGGAAAGACACAGGAAGGAGGACAGAGAAGAAAAACTTAGAAGAGAGGAGAAAGATGACAAACACAGAAAAGGAGACAGGGAAGACAAGCAGAGACGAGAAGACAGACACAAAAAGGAAGAGAGGGAAGAGAAAATCAAGAGAGCAGAAAGGGAGGATAAGTACTGGAGGGAGGACAAACATAGGAGGCAAGATAGAGAAGAGAAACCCAGAAAAGAAGGAAGGCAAGAGAAACCTAGTGGAGAGGACAGAAACAGGGGAGAAGGACAGGAGGAGAAACTAAAACGGGAAGAGAGAGAAGAAAAAATCAGGAAACACATTGGGTCAAAAAGAGAAGATAGGGATGAAAAATCCAAAGTAGATGTCCGAGAGTCAAAAAATTATAAAAAAGTGGACGAAAGACCTGAGAAGTCAAAGCGAGAAGATATCCCCCATGGTGTTAATGACAAGAAAACCACAGACCAGAAAAGTAAAACTAAGGAGGAAAAATCTCAAAGAAATATCACAGCGCATGAGCAGAAGAAACATGAAAATGAAACAATGAAAAAAGGAGGCTCTTCCAACGTTAATCAACAAACTCAAGAACTAGTCCTAAAAGCTAAGCAAGCAGAAAAAGACCCTCAAAGTGAACAATCTGCTTTTCATCATGAGCCACAAATCAAGAATCCTACATTTGAAGCTACAGAGAAAACCAAAGATGAAGGAGCATCAAGGACAGCAGGAAAGAGATCACTGATAACTCCAGGACCATGGAAAGTTCCCAGTCCAAATAAAGTTGTTGAAGCTGACGTATTGAATATATAGACAACTACTCCACATGCTGCCAGCTGAGTTCAGCTTATGTATTTTAGACTTCAAAACCTTAACTTGCATGAAGGATATTTTGGATTTTGCTTGCAATGAATGGTCTTCCACAAGCTTGAGCTCCGTGTTACTCTATGAAGGTGTACTGTCGCACTTTTGGACTTCGTGCTGCTACAAATTACATTGGGACAGTGTTGTACAGATCCTAACCATGCATATATTTACCTTTGCCAATGTGATCATGACTCCACTACTTGTGCCAATTTTATCTTCCTGTTCAGTTTATTTTCCAATGTCTGTGTAAAGTGTAAACTTGTCTTTTACATAAGCCAAAAAAGGCCTGGTTGAAATATTTGACTAGCATGTTGCATGTGTACAAACTGTAACAGAACATACAAGTTATTGATGGTCAAAGAAAGGACTATATGTGGCATGGTGATCTAAACAAACCACTGACATTTTACTCCTGTGTAAAATAGCCTCCCAATACACACATATACAGAACAGGAAGCTTTTTTACAAAGAACAAATTGGGGTCTAGTTACCATCTAGTTTTCTACTTTTAATAAGAGCTTATCATAATACCTATATATGTACTTCAGCAGATAGGGCAGAAGAATACCTTTTGCTCCAGTCTGCTCCTTTCTTAAATGAGTTTTATTATGATACACATGACTGAATACAAAAGAACAAAAGAAATATTATATGCAGTAAACTGAACAGCATGTATTTCATGGGCTTTTGAAATGATGATTTTAAATAGCTTAATTATAGTTGCATGGGAAGAAAAAAGCTTTTTCAGGTCAATGGAAAGCAAAGTGTGACTTGGGTGAAGAAAGATTGTAACTATTTAAAACATCTTGTATAATTTGTGAAAGTAGCACTCTGTTCAGTACACAATGCTAACGCCAATTGGCGTCTTTTGACTAATAATGGATGCTTCTATAAAGGTACAATACAAAGTAAATAGTACTGGTTGACAATAAATGATAGAAGAATGTTGACAGCTGTGAATTTTACCACTTCTATTCACAAACTGGAACCTTGTCATCTAGCATATATTGAACAAATATACTTGCAACCAAGAAACATATCCCACATTTCATTCTGTAACATCATTGCAGCTAATTCACTGAAAATGTTGATCTTACATGCACATCAGCATTCAACAAGATGTCTGTCATATTATGTTTACATAATTGTGATTCCATTAGTGTCTAGCACCTCTTGCCAGGACTTGGAGTCCTGCAAAAAGGTCATAGTTGTCATTCAAGGTAGCATAATTCATATAGAATTTAGTTTGCGTAGAATAAACTAGATTGGCTGTAGATAGGCAAGCATCCTTTGTGACCATAACATTTGCCCATTTTTACTACGATCGCTGTGGTCTAGTACCAACCACAAGAATTGTTCCAATACAACCCTTGATGGTGGCATTACTTCCTTGAGATCAATCAAGCTGCATATCCATAACAGAGGGCTTGTGTGTGAGATATTCTTGTTGCCCCGAAGAGCCAATTGGTGTCTGCCTTTCCTTTTCTGATTTGCACTGACAGCAGCATGGAGTGTTTGTGTTTGGGCAACAGACAGCTCTCACATTTAAGCCCTCCACAACATTAGTAAAATAGTTGCTTTAGCTTAATTCATGAATTGCTTGAACTGCATGTGTCATGTGAATTTATTTTAGGTTTGTGTGAGATTCAGCTAAGGATTCCTTTTTTTTCTTTTATTTGAGGCTTAAATATATCTAACCTATAATATATGGAAACAATCTTACATGCTATTTAAGCCCCTTTTTAGATGTGTGTGTGTGAGCTATGATTGGTTGCTGAATATAAGCAGAATGGCCCACAATTCTGGTAATCAGTTAAAAAAAAAAATCCTTTTACACATTTTGGTGGAGGCTTCTCTCATAGACACAAATTGCTATGAAATAAACTTTTCTTTGAATTCATATTCCAGCACACTTTAGGAAACGACCATAATGTTCAACAGGTAATTATATACTTTAACACCACAATGAATTTGCTAGAACACTGTCCTTCCCACAACAGAAAATGCTCTTATGTTTGAAACGGGGTCAGTCGGTGCGTATCGTTTTTTTTTTGTGGCACCATATGTTAACGTTATGAAATCTCAAACAGCTGAAGCCCTGGGAATGTTATTTTGTTCCAATGTATTGCTATATACCTCTGTCCTTCAGTTTTGTTATGGTGAATGTTGTTCTGCTGCGCTTAACCCTTTCATTACTAAGGAGTGGAGAAAATAATACATTGGCTCCTCTAGCAACCAAGGGGTTAAACCATATTCAATGCACCCAGCTCATTACTGTGATTTGATCTATTCTCTCTTCATATACTGTGATACTTTTCCAGAAGTAAATCTTTCTCGAAGGAAATGTTTTTTTTCCAATTCTGTATGAAAAGTTGCCTTGAAATATTAAGGGAATCAAGAATAGATTTACTGGTTGTAAATGTCTAAATATTGTACAGCACCTATAAATATATACATATATCTTTCCAAAGTATAGAATAGATCTGTAAAGCAGTTATTATTTTTTATATATAGATATACATATATAGATATATAAGAACAATCCAGTCAATGGCCTTCAGTTCTTGCACTGTAAAATATTATAAGACAAATTGCTGTATAATTTTGTTTTATTTTCCAATAATGCATTATATATATTGTATGTGTTCAGCAGAAGCATCCTCCAAAATTAAGAACTATTTTGCATTAAAATGAATACACAGAGTTGCTTTGACTTTTGTTTTTAAGACTCTAAGCAGGTTTACTAAAGATTAAATTACTGGTGTGCTTTATTTGTCTCTTTTTCATGCAGCAACCGCACAATACACTTATTTAAACAAGAATTAAATATTTATTACTGCACGATATTCCATTCACAGTTGGACAGAATTTGATTGTATGAGGTTGTAAATTGCATTAGTTAGGATATTTAGTGAAGAATGTCAAATCAACATTAAAGTTTACTCAATGAAATGAAAATCTACTTTTGTAGGATTTTAAGCTGATTATGTTATTATTGTAGCAATTTTATTAGGATAGTATGTCACAACAAAATAGACCTATTACTATATGGCAGCATATTAAACCTATGTCTGAACAAATATAGCATGTAACAAATATGTAAAACAGTCACTGATATACTGTGCTGTACTCTCTTCTATATATCAATCTTTTTACATGTTTGGATAAAATTATCTTTGTATTGGCAGATATACATTCACTTTACTGGTAAGAAGCATGCTAGGGTTATGGTCCATTTTGGAGGTTGCTTTGTATATCTCATAATACAGCAACCCATTGTTTTCCAATTAGGTAAAGTTCAATAAATGTCTTAAGGGTCCTTCCACATGGGCTTTATGATCAGGTCCACCCTTCAGTCTTTCATAGTAACATAGGTTAAAAAAGATACAAGTTCATCTAGTTCAAACAATAGGAAAAAACATACATATAATACCTCCATATACACAATCCTATACCCACTGTTGATCCAGAGGAAGGCAAAAAAAAAAACCCTTTAAAGTATGCTCCCATTTGCTTTAGCAGAGGAAGTATTCCTTCCTGATCCCCCAGGAGACCATCAAATATTCCCTGGATCAACAATCTCTGGAGTTAATGTCCATTTATTTTTTTTTACACAATCTACTGAGCTGGCCAGCACTAGTTCTTGAGGGGGGTTTGTTCCACATTTTCTCATCTCTTACTGTGAAGAAGTCTTTCCGCTTGTGGTCAAATCTCTTTTCCTCCAGATGTAATGTCAGCAAGGAATCTGTTCATAGCCTGCCCTGGTTAAAAATAAAGTTCTGAAGATTCTGCACTGACTAATGACAGCAGCTTCCCATTGCATCAGTTCTGATGGTACATAGCCTTGGGCTGTTTAGTGCAATTTTTAGGTGTGCAGACCATTACACTGACCGGCGTGCACAGCAAGAGAAAATTAGACGTGGGGTGCTAGAGATAGCACACTATAGTTTATGGAAATGTGAATTTAGCCTTTATCCGGTCTTTTTTTTTTTTTTTTTTTATGTGGGTCTATAACAATAATTGGAAAGATACCTCAGGTCAATGGGTACCTCAGGAGCTGCTTATCATCAATCTCTGTCTCAGGTTGGGACGCCAATGAGCTGTGAAAGCAAAACTTGAGGTGAGTTAATGCTCCATGTTTGGGTAAAGAAGCAATATGTGTGGCACTGCAACAAAAAAAAAAAAATAGCTGCTTTCAGCAGGAGGGGTGTGAACATATACAACAGCTGACACAGGGAAAGTTAATTAGCTAAGACCTGTGGAAATTCTGTTGAACAAATAACAGGCCCAGTGAAGGCCGATGATGACCAGTGACCAAGGTCATCTATGTCCTCTAAAAGACAAGATTCTTCAGAGCACATAGCAATGTGATATTATTACCAAAAATATTTTTGAATTATAGGGGTCTATTTTCAATGTTTCCACATAAGATTCACATCATTTTTTACTTGAATCATAGGTGAAAAATGTATGAAATGGGTGAAATTTGTGTATTTCTTGGGTGAAAACATTGATAAATAGACCCCATAGTTTCTACTTTTGTAGTGGGAGGACAAACCAAATGCTAGTCTGCCTTATTTATAGACATACAAGTGAAACTTGAAAAATTAGAATATCTTGGAAAAGTTAATTTATTTCAGTAATGCAACTTAAAAGGTGAAACTAATATATGAGATAGACTCATTACATGCAAAGCAAGATAGTTCAAGCCGTGATTTGTCATAATTGTGATGATTAGGGCTTACAGCTCATGAAAACCCCAAATCCACAATCTCAGAAAATTAGAATATTACATGCAATCAATAAAACAAGGATTGTACATAGAACAATATCGGATCTCTGAAAAGTATAAGCAAGCATATGTACTCAGTACTTGGTTTGGGCCCCTTTTGCAGCAATTACTACCTCAATGCGGCGTGGCATGGAAGCTACCAGCCTGTGGCACTGCTGAGGTGTTATGGAAGACCAGGATGCTTCAATAGCAGCCTTCAGCTCTTCTGCATTGTTCGGTCTCATGTCTCTCATCTTTCTCTTGGCAATGCCCCATAGATTCTCTATGGGGGTCAGGTCAGGCAAGTTTGCTGGCCAATCAAGCACAGTATTCCCACGGTCATTGAATCGGGTTTTGGTGCTTTTGGCAGTGTGGGCAGGTGCCAAGTCCTGCTGGAAAATTAAGTCAGCATCCCCATAAAGCTTGTCTGCAGAAGGAAGCAAGAAGTGCTCCAAAATCTCCTGGTAGACGGCTGCGTTGATCCTGGACTTAATGAAGCACAGTGGACCAACACCAGCAGATGACATGGGTCCCCAAATCAACACAGACTGTGGAAACTTCACACTGGACTTCAAGCATCTTGCAGTGTGTGCCTCTCCATTCTTCCTGCATACTCTTGGTCCTTGGTTTCCAAATTTGATGCAAAAGTTGCTCTCATCAGAAAAGAGGACTTGGGACCACTGAGCAACAGACCAGGTCTGTTTTTCTTTAGCCCAAGTAAGATGCTTCAGACGTTGTTTGTTGTTCAGGAGTGGCTTGACAAGAGGAATACGACATTTGAAGCCCATGTCCAGGATCCGTCTATGTGTGGTGGCTCTTGATGCACTGACTCCAGCCTCGGTTCACTCCTTGTGAAAGTCTCCAGCACTTTTGAATGGCCTTTTCCTGACAATCCTCTCCAGGCTGCGATCATCCCTGCTGCTTGTGCACCTTTTTCTTCCACACTTTTCCCTTCCACATAACTTTCTATTAATGTGCTTTGATACAGCACGTTGAGAACATCCAACTTCTTTTGCAATTACCTTTTGAGGCTTTCCCTTCTTATGGCGGGTGTCAATGATGGTTTTCTGCACAACTGTCAGGTCAGCAGTCTTTCCCATGATTGTGATTCCTACTGAACCAGACTGAGAGTCCATTTAAAGGCTCAGGAACTCTTTGCAGGTGTTATGGCTTAATTAGCTGATTAGAGTGGGACACTTTGAGCCTAGAATATTGCACCTTTTCACAATATTCTAATTTTCTGAGATTGTGGATTTTGGGGTTTTCATGAGCTGTAAGCCATAATCATCATAATTATGACAAATCATGGCTTGAACTATCTTGCTTTGCATGTAATGAGTCTATCTCATATATTAGTTTCACCTTTTAACTTGCATTACTGAAATAAATGAACTTTTGCAAGATATTCTAATTTTTTGAGTTTCACCTGTATAACCCTCTGTCATTAAAAGAAATACAGCAAAGAACCCTCTGTCTTGAAAGAAATTAAGAAATGAGAGTGGAAAAGAAAAGGGACAATCCTTACTTGAGGTGTGCAGAGAACACAACTGCTGAAAATTGATTAACCCCTTGTGCTGTTTAACTATGTGAAGCTAAATTAGAGGTGCCATTATTTGCCAAAACAAGAATAATTACTTTCTTGATCAACCAAATTGTAGACTTAAATGCTCTCCTTAATTAGCCTAGCAGTTTGATGAGAGCACTGGTGTCAGTGGTCTAAGTGTGCTGTTGTTTTTTTTGTGTGATATATGTACTGTATAATGGTGCAGTGTCTGAAAACCTATATTTCCTGGGATGATTTGAAAGCAACTACCGGAACACCTATTTCTTTAAATATTTTTTTAACCGCTTCCCATCTGCCCTATAGCAGAAATACTACTACAGGGCAGCACGGATGCGCAAAATCACGTATATATGAGTTTGCATTTCCGGGTAGAGGGCACGTGCCCTACCCGCACCGCCATTTGCGGCCGCAGCTGTTAATAACCACGTCTCGGCCGGTAATTACTTCTGGTGATTTTCGAGATCTCCGACAAAGAGGACTGTTTTGTTTACTAACAGTTCTCCTCCCTGTCAGCTGGGGCACACTGCTTTGGATGGCTGTGCACAGCCATCCAAAGCAGTGTGCTTTCAGTGAATTACACTGGCACCGACCCCTAGTAAAACACTCCCTGCACACAGTTAACCCTTTGATTGTCCCTCATGTTCACCCCTCCCTGCCCAATGCCATTAGTACAGTATCAGTGCTTTTTTTCAGTCAGTTTCCCCCAGTGTCAGAATGTCTGCCGCAGTCCCTCTATAAGTCACCACCATTACTAGTAAAAAAAATTTAAAAAATCCCAGTATATATATCGCCATTTGTAAACACTATAACTTTCACGTAAACCAATTAATTTACACGTATTGGGATTTTTTTATAGCAAAGACATGTAGCAGAATACATTTTGGTGTAAAGTTAAGACAAAATTTGATTTTTAATTTTTTTTACTGGATATGTTTAATAGCAAAAAGTCAAAAATATAGTTTTTTTTCTGAAAATTGTTTTTTTTTTTTATAGTGCAAAAAATAAAAACTCACCGGTGATCAAATACCACCAAAAGAAAGCTCAATTTGTGGGGGGAAAAAAGGAGGTAAATTTAATTTGGGTACAGAGTTGCATGACTGCGCATTTGTCAGTTAAAGTAACGCAGTGCCGTAGACCAAAAAATGGCCTGGTCAAGAGGGGGGTAAATCCTCACGAAGGCAAGTGGTTAATCAACTTTAGATCTGGGCAGGATTCACTGTATTGACAACTGTGCCTTTAACTACAAGTACAACTGCAAGGTTTTAGACTATGACTGGGCCATTTAAGATCTGAAGATCTAAACGTACAGGATAATGAATAAAAATAAACTTGTGCCACAGAAAAATTATATATACTTCAATCTAAATCTAAATGCTGCTGTTCAAGAAAGGAAGAAACCAATCAAATATAAATAAACATTCCACATGTATTTATTTTTTTTTGCGCTGTGGAGTTTTTACATTTAAACAGGATGGTAACCTCTCCCCCAGGTCTGTTGCAGATTGCAACTGTGTGTGTGTGTATGTGTATGTGTATATGTGTGTGTGTGTGTGTGTGTGTATATATATATATATATATATATATATACTGTGTGTGTATATATATATATATATATCAGTAATATAGGTGGAGTGCATAACGGTGATCAATCACAGTGCATAGCAATCAGGCCCTCCCAAAGGCCATATATAGAAAAAAGAAAATTGGATTGCTGTACATAAAAAAACTTTTATTGTTGAAAAATCACCATACAAAAGGTTGATCCAAAAAAATGGACAAAGCCCATACATCATAGTGTTCAACAGTTTCAGGCTATTATGTCAACGCTCTTCTTCAGATCAGAACACATATTGAAATACAAAATGCTACTTTGATCAATATATACATACAGTACATCATAATGGAATCAATTCTATAATTAAACACAAATTGAATGCACATCAGATGAACATCTAATAAATGTGGTGGTTTAGGAGTGAAAATTCTGTCAGGATATTAAAGATGAGGAATGTAGACATAAATACCTATTATAAAAAGCACATGTATACTTTAAGGAAAAACATGAAAAAGTCCATGCGCGTGTGTGTGTGTGTGTGTATATATATATATATATATATATATATATATATATATATATATGTATATATATATATATATATATATATACACACACATGTATATGTAAAAGCCAAAGGATAAAAAAAACAAAACCTCAAAAGAATTATTTTAAAGTAATGCAGATCAAAATCCCAATGTAGCCCTTCAGGGGTTACTGTATCCAAACGATGGATCCATTGAACCTCCCATTGTCTAAGTTGTAAATCTCTGTTACCTTCACCTCTGTTTCTAGGAATTCCATCAATGACCATAAACCTGATTTGAGAAACTGTATGACCTTTTCCTACAAAATGTCTCGCTAACGGTAACTTAGTGAGTCACCAATATATAACAAACTGCATGGACATTTTATCATATGTACCACAAATGATGATTGACAGGTATAGTGTTCCTTGATGGATATACTGTAGCCTAAATGAGGATGTGAGAAAGATTTTCCCTTTATCGTATTGTTACATATACAACTGAGGCACGGATAAGACAAAGTTACAAGGACCCAAAAAAGTTAAAGGAAATAAAGGTGGATTATATTGATCTGATCTTACCAAACTATCATGTAATGTTCTTCTCCGGCGATAAGAAGGTAATTGAGGAAGATTAAATTCTAGTATAGAGGGATAATTAGTACTCAAAATTGACCAATGTTTTTTAATTATATTTAAAACCCAATTTGAATAAGAGATGAAAGGCAGTCTGTGGGAATTAAGCTTAAGCCATCTGTTTTTCTGTCGGGACAAAGTATCCCTTACTTTTTTAACTATATCAGTGGGATAACCCCGTACACAGAGCCTGTCTTCCATCTCATTAAGTCTAATCTCCCTGACCTGTGGTCCACTGACAATCCTAGAAACACAGGTTAATTGACTACAGGGTATAGATTTAAAAACCCCAGGGGGATGAAAACTAGAAAATAACAGCAACTGGCTACGATCTGTAGGCGTAATGTATAAATCACTAACAATATGCGTATTACATGTTCTCAAAAGAGTATCCAAAGAATAAATTTCCATTGTGCTCATTGACATATTAAACTTAAGTCCTGGTACTAAACAATTCATATAAGTATTAAACAAGGATAAGGATTCTAAGTCACCTGTCCATACTGTAAAGACATCATCGATAAATCTGAAATAACATTAACAATATCTTGTAAAAAAAAAACACAATGATATATAAATGCATTCTCTACCATGTCCATAAATACATTGGCATATGGAGGAGTGACTTTAGAACCCATCACTGTCCCGATGAGCTGTAAATAATAACTCTCCTTAAATAAAAATAAATTATCCTCCAAAATAGCTGTCAAAAGTTGTAATAGGAAGGAAATCTGCAAAGAATCATAACTTTTTGAATGAAACAACAAATGTCTGCAGGCTTCTGTCCCCAGTTCATGTGGGATTGCTGTATATAAATTTGCTACATCCCAAGTGACCAATATGGAATCGGGGTAAAGTAAGTTATTGGATTTTATTAAAAAAAATCTTGAGTATCTCGTATAAAAGAACGAGTGTTCAAAATCAAAGGAGTGAAATATTTATCCAAATATTTGGCTAAAGGAGTAGTAGCAGACTGAGTACTAGACACAATTGGCTGTCCTGGAGGGTTTAAAGAATCCTTATGTATTTTAGGAAGGACACATATAATAGGTGTTACAGGATATTCTGAAATTAAATACGTTTTAGTATCATTATCAATAATACCTGTTTATTTGAGTGTCAATCTTATTAATCCTCTTTTGTACACGGAATATAGGATTACTGTCCAACCGATGATAAGTACTGGTGTCTGCCAACTGAATAAGAATTTCAAGTTTGTATGTATTAGTGTCCATAATAACAATAGAACCCCGTTTGTTGGCCTAGTTTGATGGTGATATCTCGCCGAGCCAACAAGGAGGTGAAAAAGGCCATTTCTAACTTAAATTGTGAGATACCTACTCCCTTTTAGAACTATTGTGAATAAAAGTTTTTATATCCTGTCCAACCTTGCCAATAAACAGTTCAGCAGCAGGAAAAGTAGAAGGAATAAAACAGTTTTTTTGTTTTAACCCCAAAGTATGAAATGATAAAGGTAATAAATGATCACTGTTTTTGACAGGTTTAGAGGAATAAACAGCTTTTAAATGAATCTGTCTATAGAAGCGATATAAATCCTGTTTAAGAAAAAAGGTATCCATCTTAGTTTTGGGACAAAAATGTAACTCCTTATTCAAGACATGTAATTCAATATCTGAGAGCACAACAGATGAAATATTATGTACCACATTAGATGATGTAATTAAGTCCTCTGTTCCTTGTCCAGGTTGCATTTCCCCTTGAAGTTGTGCTGTCGTTTCTTTCTCCCTTCTCTCCTTGTCTTCCTGAGTCCCCAAGATGATGTTCCAAAAAAGACCCACTGGGAGCGTTGGCAGAAGATCCAGAGGATGGTGAGGCAGATAACTGGATTACGACGCGCTTGTCTGGTTTAAATCTGTACCGACCAGGATCTGTCCAAATATAGACCCAGTTATTAAGATAAGGATCTCGATAACTTTCAAGTTTAGATTTCTTCCTTGTCTCAATATTTTTCCTGAAAGTCACAAGTTTCTCACTGCTCTGTTGTTTAGATTTCAGAAAATCATCTTGGCTCATTAATTCTTTCAATTGTGTTTCCAAATCTGTAATCTGTTGTGACAAAGAGGTATGTTCTTGTTGTAAAAATTGAACAGTCAGACTCACTTGTTAATGATCTTAATGAATTGATTTTTAAATTCATAATTTTGTGCAAAGTAGGTACAATCCTCACCCAAAGTCCTCTGGGAATAAGTTGCTGTTGATAATATTCAGCCAAGGTGACTTTGTGCAATTGCAGAGATGTTAATATTTGTAAAAATGTATCTAGTTTACGTGGAAGTTGTGTCCATAAGGAAATCTCTCGATCCAACAGTTGCAGTGAAGATCCGAGCTGCATCCACATCTGTACATCTCATTTAGGTTACAGTATATCCATCAAGGAACACTATACCTGTCAGTCATCATTTGTGGTATATATGATAAAATGTCCATGTGGTTTGTTATATATTGGTGACTCACTAAGTTACCGTTAGCGAGACATTTTGTAGAAAAAGGTCATACGGTTTCTCAACTCAGATTTATGGTCATTGATGGAATTCCTAGAAACAGAGCTGAAGGTAACAGAGATTTACAACTTAGACAATGGGAGGTTGAATGGATCCATCGTTTGGATACATTAACCCCTAAAGGGTTAAATTGGGATTTTGATCCGCATTTATTACTTTAAAATAATTCTTTTGAGGTTTTTTTCTTTTTTATTCTTTGGCTTTTGCATATACATGTGTGTGTGTGTGTGTGTGTGTATATATATATATATATATATATATATATGTATGTACTTTTTCATGTTTTTCCTTAATGTATACATGTGCTTTTTATAATAGGTATTTATGTCTACGTTCCACATCTTTAATATGGGGACATTTCTTTCTGACAGAATTTTCACTCTTAACCCACCACATTTATTACATGTTCATCTTGTTCATCTGATGTGCATTCAATTTGTGGTTAATTATATAATTGTTTCTAATTATGATGTATGTACAGTATATATTGATCAAAGTAGCATTTTGTATTTTAATATGTATTCTGATCTGAAGAAAAGCATTAACATAATAGCTCCAAACTGTTTGTTGAACACTATGATCTATTGTCCATTTTTTTGGATCACGCTTTCGTATGGTGATTTTTCAACAATAAAAGTTTTTTTTATGTGCAGCAATCCAATTTTCTTTCTTTTTTTCTTATATATATTTATTTATTTATTTACACACACACTCACCAGCCACTTTGTTAGGTACACCTGATCAATTGCTTGGTAACACCAATTGCTAATCAAATGGAATCAAATCAATGCATTTCTGCATCTAGACGTGATGACGACAACTTGCTGGAGTTCAAACCAAGCATCAGAATGGGGAAGAAAGGGAATTTAAGTGACTTTGAACATGGCATGGTTGTTGATGCCAGACAGGCTGGTCTGAGTATTTCAAAAGCTGCTGATCTACTGGGATTTTCACACACAACTATCTCTAGGATTTACAGAGAATGGTCCAAAAAAGAGAAAATATCCAGTGAGCCATTTGTGTGGATGAATATGCCTTATTGGTGTCAGAATGGGCAGACTGGTTTGATATAATAGAAAGGCAACAGTAACTGAAATAACCACTGATTACAACCAAGGTATGTAAAATATCTCTGAATGCACAACACTTCGAACCTTGAGGCAGAAGGCAAGAGTAAATGGACCTATGGTGGTACTACCCCGTAACATTGAATGGGGCCCCAGATCCAAAATTACTTAGAATATGTGGAGAGAAGGAGGTATTATGCCTGGACTTTTTAGATGCCCCAAGAAGTATTGCACAAAACACTATTGTTAAAATATAAGAGGTATATTACCTTCCTTGTAATCTTTATTAATACACAATGGTAAAAGCAACGCCAATAAAAGAGCTCATCATAGCAACAATTAATCATACACAATCGTTTGATCCTACATTATACGGTAATAGTCTTGAAGCATTGGCTAGAATCAGATTCTATACAGCAGTAGGCAATCATTCCTCTACATGTTTCGCAGGATATTGTACTTGCTTCCTCAGGAGGATTAAAGCTGCTAACTGCAGATGAAGCATACAAAAAAAAAAAAACATATAACATTTACAATATATGCATAATTAATTGGAACTGTGATAGAACTTGATACATACAATCTGCATGAAAATGGTACTAGCTCCAGAGCCACCGAGAGATAGGATTAGATCAGATAGCGTGGAGAGTGCCTAGTAGCTTATCCCGAAATGCAGGAAATGGGTATTCCCCATGTGCAGGTGTGGGGAGCATATTGCAGGGCCCGCACCAGAACCCCAATGGGAAAAAATCAGCCTATAAAAGTAATACACATTAAACCCCAAATTACCGCTGTCCATCACAAAAATGAGGAGGAGGTGGGGATTGTTTTTACACATATAGTATACTATGCTCACCTAAATGTTGAACTAAAACCACCTATACAGCTGTGGCTTCCATAGACTTCAGTGCAAATCAAAAAGGAATAGAAAAATGATTAAACGGTGCTCAGCCATGATGGTAACATGAGTGTGAGATCTTCCAAAAAACGGAATAATGTGAAGTAACTTCTTTTTGGATTAGGAAATGGGGATATAAGATGAATTTCTTAAATCTGAAAACAATACCAGCACACTCATAGTATGGGAAAAGAGAAAAGGAAAGGGGACAAATAGATATCATATAAGAGGCCGTCACCAAAAATGAAAAATCATATAGCTTACCCCTGTCCTGTTCCCAAGAAAGATTGGTTACTGAGGCTTCACTCTCCCAGGGGTACCATGGAACAGGTCCCGAATATATCCACTTGCACTCCTGAGGATTTACCATGTTCCTGACCAGGCCAATTTTTGCGTTAAGGCACTGCGTTATTTTAACCGACAATTGCAGTCATTCAACGCTGCACCCAAATAAAATTTACGCCCTTTTTTTTCCCACGAATTGAGCTTTCTTTTGGTGGTATTTGATCATCTGTGTGTTTTTTATTTTTTGAGCTTAAAAAAAGAAAAGAGCCAATTTTGAGAAAAAAACAATATTTTTGACTTTTTGTCCAGTTAAAAAATCAAATTTCATCATAAATTTACACCAAAATGTATTCTATGACGTGTCTTTGCTAAAACAAAATACCAATATGTGTAAATTAATTGGTTTACTTGAAAGTTATAGCGTTTACAAATGGCGGTATATATACTGGGATTTTCTTTTTAATTTTTACTAGTAATGGCGGCAATCAGCAACTTATAGCAGGACTACGGTGGGCATTCTGACACTGGGTGTAACTGACTTGGTGTCACTGACATCCCCAGTGACACCAAAACAGTGATCAGTGCTAAAAAGGCACTGGCACTGTACTAATGGGATTGGGCAGGAAGGGGTTAACATGAGGGGCGATCAAAGGTTTAAGTGTGTGCTGTTTTACTAAGTGCTGTGTCCGTGTGCTTCACTGTAAGCACACCGCTTTGGATCCAAAGCAGTGTGCAGGAGCTGAACTGTTTTGTTTACAAACAGTTCTGCTCCCCGTCGGAGATGCTCTGCAATCACCAGGCGCCAGTGAGTAATCACCGGCTGTGACCCGGTGATTGACAGGTGTGGCTGTGAAAGGTGCATACGTGATTTTGCGTACCCGTGCCACCCTGTAGCAGTAATTCTGCTACATGGCAGTCGGGAAGCAGATATACTCCCCCTCCAGTGAGATGCCATTGCTGGATGGTCTCGGATGTGTGATGTCATCTCTGGCCAAATGTCGCAATGGCGTGCATGCATGAGTGGTCAAAATGGCCACCGAGCATGAGTACTGCCCACTTGGTATGCTGGCAGACATAGGATACACTGCACATGCACACGGAAAACAAAGATGACCGCCATGCATGTGCAGTGGCATTGTCAGAGACCAAGCTAGCAGACTCCACAGTGGTAGCCGCGCATGCACCCCAACCCCTCTATGCTCCACAATAGGGAGAGAACCAGCAATTCACCCAGGTGACCAGGAAAAACCACCCGGCGATCCCTGACAGCGGAGCACATAATGCCCCCCCCCCCCATGGAGATGGAAAGTGGGACAGCACAACAAAGGGGCATCAAAGCCCTGATGATGACAGTGCCACCTCAGGGGGACATTAATTTGTGACATTCTAACACCTGCAGCCACAAATATAGGGGAACCTGATCACCCCGAATAACCCAATAGCCAGATGTGGGCGACCTGCGCCCCCTGAAAGAAGAGGATAAGAAAGGATCCTGCACCTGGATCTTCCATGGATGAATGTTTTATTGCATTTTGTGTCATTGGTTCTACAGTACTGCCGGTGACATCAAACTCTTTCACAAACTAACTTCTTTTACAGGAGCTTGATAGTCTTTATATAACACCAAGTTCACTTTTAAAAGGACAGCTTTATATAAATGCAGTTTATGTTAATATGTATTGTATAAAAAGTATTAAAACACATTAATGTGTGTATTATGTGTTCATAGGTGTGTTTGTTTCTTGAAACAGTAGTAAAGACAGGAAAGAAACCCAAACATGAAAACTGCAGGCGCTTTACTTAGTATGCATTCCTTGATGTGTGCTACTGGTGGGACAACCAGGTGAAATAAATGGAAAAAAGCCTGACAAAAAAATTGCACCTACATATCTAAGACATGGTAAATTTCAATATTGTTGTTGGGTTTAAATACACTTTCGGCAAGGAACGCAAACTTTCTTTTTTTTTTTTCATGAGGAAAGGTATTTCAGACTATTAACTATGTCAGAGCCCCACTGGAGGGATTTCCCTTCGTTTTCTGTTTTGTCATCTGGACAGCAAGTGAGGATAATCTTCCCAAAGGGGACACAGATATCAGTAAAAAACCTGACAGAGGTGCTAAGCCTTCTCATTCCATTTAAAATAAAAATAGCTGATGGCTGCAATGTTAAAGTGAATCATAATACAGAACAGGCTTCTAATTCATTTGAATATTCTTTTATTCCAACTCCAATGTTTTTTCCTTTTATGTAAGGATAATAACAGTATAATGAGATTTGGGATCCTCAGGAGGCTACAGGAAGGCTGAGTGGCCAAACCAGGGCCTAAGAAAATAGGCCAGAAGCTCGCTTTGGCACTAAGTACCTTTTTATATTTTACCGCTGTCTTTTTTTTTTTTAGCTAATGGTTTTAATGCGTATGTGGGAAAGGGGGGGGGGGGGGTTCTCTGGTATAGTGAAATTTTAATCCCAGACAGGGGAATCCAAACTTCCGAAAGAAAGTGCCAGTTTACTGTCCTTCAGACTTTAGGTGGACCGGACTGTGACCAGTGGGAGTAGAAAATGTCTCAGGCTTAGTGGTCACTGGAAGTAAAAACATTACATAGCATCTGTGGTAGGAGGAAGAATAATGCCCAATCATTGTTATTAGTGGGGGGAATAGCACCCCATTGTTGGTGTCAATGGGAGGATTTATGTCGCATCGTTGATGTCAGTGGGAGGAATAATACCCCACTGTTGATGTCAGTGGAAGGAATGGTGCCTCTTTGTTAGTGTCAGTGGAAGCAATAGTGCCCCAAGAGCCAACTAAAGTCAAGCAAAGAGCAACATCCAGCCCTGGGGTTGCAGTTTGAAGATTACTGATCTAAGGTATGCTTTGACCTGCGCTTACTGTTTACTTTGCTTACACGTCTATGCATCAGTAGGTTCATACTAGCTGGCACCACAGTATAAAGGGAGCAGAAACCCTTTACTGCAATTTTACTTGCACTTAGTGTTTGGCATTTCAAAACAGGATGTGTGCTCCTTTTATTAAGATCATCCATACAGTCAGATATCATTAACTCTATGCAACAAATCAAATTGGAGATTAATGATCTTGGCGACAGAGTTGACCATGTTGAAACAAAAATGGGAGAATACGCTACTTCCTTTAACATCCTAGTAGACGCCCACAAGTAAAGGGATGAAGAAATTGAATGGCTCAAAAATAAAGTCGCAGATCTGGAGGATAGATCACGACGTAACAACATTAAAATAAGAGGCATTCCAGAATTGATACAACCTGACCAATTAAGAGCATATACCCAAGAGTTCTTTCGTGCCCTCGTACCTGAGGCTACAAACACAGATCTGACCATCGATAGTATACATCGCATACCACAACCCTCTTATCTGCCAGATAAAATACCTTGAGATGTCTTGATCATGGAAATTGCCCGCAAACCGCAAACTTTGCCTGCACAATTCTCCTCTTTACAGCTTTTCACAGATTTATCTAAGCACACCATGCAACTCAGGAAAAATCTCCCAATAACAAAAGCTCTACGAAACCACAGAGATGATCAGACCGTCACTCAAAAGAAAAAAGTGAACAATCATGGTGCAGTATGTTTTAAAAAGCATCAAACTTTAATGAAGAAATGCACTTACAAACAAGGTGTCCAGACTGACACCAGTATAGACAGCATGTGTGAAGAATACAGGCGACTCAGACCCAGCCAAACATGCACATGCTACGTGCAGACAAACCAGGAGTATTCTGAACCTCACATCCAAAGGCACCGCCCTAAGCTTTTCGTCTTCGACGTCCTCACGGAGCATGATTCTTCGCTTTTTTCTTTTGAGTGACGGTCTGATCATCTCTCAGTTTGGATACTAAATCACCTTTGGAGTGGATTTTCAACTTTGCAGCACATCATCTGTTGGAGTTCATCCCTCATTTCTTCAGTGTTGTTGTCACCATATTATTCATTTCTCCCAGAATAACAAGTACTATATCCTGTTTTTTCAACAATCAGCATATTACTCTGTTGAGTTCTATTTAACCATTTTTGGTGGTGGATTTACTCGGTGATGAATTATTTTGGACATTATTTTTTAAACTTTTGGACTTTTTCGTTTTTGCTGGATTTTATTTTGATTTAAAATATTGTTTCTTATTGTTTTGTTATTTACTTTTTTGTTACACTTTTGTATGTATTTAAGCACAACCTATTTTTTTTTTAAGTTTTGTATATCCTATAAGTTTATAGGCTAGGTTTTGCAGCTTACTGTTTTATATAATTTCCGTGGCGCTGGTTCTTTATTTATATATTAATTATGAATGGTACCAGAGTAGGATGCCCATTGTCGCCACTAATTTATAACCTGTCAATTGAACCTCTTGCTGAAACTATAAGAAACAATCCAGATATACAGTACATGACTTCTATATAGGTGAATCCCACCACAAAATAACGCTCTTTGCGGATGATATAATTTTAATGCTAACTAATCCCTCTACTTCTTTAGCAGCAATTCAACAAACTCTCATACAATTCAGTAATATTTCATATTATAAAATAAATGCATCCAAATCTATTATCCTAAATCTGGGTGTAGATCACATTCTAAAAATTCACCTCCAAAACATATTTCCCTACATTTGGGGAAATTAAGCCATTCCTTATCTTGGAATATTGTTGACAAACAAAACCTCTGGCCTAGGAATTCTCAATTATTCTAAATGAATTCCAAAAATTCAAACCCACCTTGATAAAATGTCTAAACATGAACTATCCTGGTCTGTCAGATTGGCCGCATGTAAAATGTTCATATTGCCACAGATGATATATTTAGATCAATTCCAATCCTAATTAAATCTTCATACCTAACAAAACTACAATCTATGCTTAAAAAATACGTCTGTGGAAATATGAGATTTAGATGCTCACATAATATATTAATCAAACACAAAAAAATTGTAGGAATGGGATTTGCTGACATTGGGGACTATCACAAATCATCATTATGAGACCAACTTAAACATTGGTTTATAGTGGAAGATGATACAAAATGGGGTGACATTGAAAATACTCTAGCCTCTACTACAGATTTAAGCGCCATACTACTAGTGAACTCATGGCAAAAGATTCCCACTAGAAAAACAACTATATGAGCCTCAATTGAAGCCTGGAAATCCTTAAGCTCCATGCCTATAGATCCTCTCCGAATAAGTCCTCTTCCTATACCTATAACAGCCTTAGAAGTCGTAATGCCTAGCATAGATATCTCAAATTGGAAACATAATGGTATATGCACAATATATTTGTGTTAATAACAACTTAATTTAACCTCCTCCTTTAACGAATTTAACCTCCTCCCTTCTAAAAAAAATCGAACTATACACGCATCAGTCGTTGCCTATCTAAACATCCAGTAAAAACAATATATATACCCAAAGTATCTTTACAGATCTATAGCTGCGCTACTTCTAAATCATGTGGTATAACCCTATTTTATAACCTTCTACAATGTAAATCAGAATTTAACAAGACTACTCCCTTAATCAAGTGGGAAAAAGACTTAGAAACTGAGCAGTGGGAATGTGTTTTCAGCTATTAGATGTGTTAACCTTTGGGAGCTAACACACAAACTTTCCACAAGATGGTATTTAACTCCTTACCAAATGGCCAAATTCTCAGAACAACATAGTCCTCAATGCTGGAAAAACTGCGGTCAGATTGGTGCTCTATTACATATATTACGGACATGTAAAATTATTAGAAGCTATTGCTATAAAGTCTTCCACATGACATCGCAAATTACTGGGATATTAAAACAACCAGATCCTACCCTAGCCATTTTTAATATAAATATATATACATATCCAATCCATTATCGACTCTTAGTGACACATATTCTTCTAGCATCAAGACCATTACTAGACACTGGAAAAAAGACTTAGCCCCTTCTCTAAAAGAAGTCATTGAGCTAATCCAGACCCACTTCATCTATGAGAAATCTTTAGCTTACCTAAACGATAGAATTACTACATTTGACAAAGCTTGGAAACCCTGGTCCGACTGGTTCAGAACTGTAACCTAAGATATTATTATTAATAAATACAATGAGAACGCCCTGTGGGTGGGGCAAAACGCGTCAACGCGCTTCCGGTTGGCTGTCCTGACGTCCCACGTCATTTCCAGTGAGTGGAACGCACGTTGAGCGGTGCGTTCCAAGCGGCCATCTTACTTACTGTGAATAGTGCATTCTGTGCGTCATCCTGCTGTTGGATCAGGCTGTGAGGTCTCGGTTTTAAAGGAATGTGGAATCTGTGTATCTGTGGAAGCTTCAAAAGGCTATCATAAACGCTGTTTATGATCATGGAAAATGTGAGTGGTCTGGCAAAAGGTTTTTAAACTTATTACAGAGTTGTAGCAGTATTACATTATTAAAAATTTTTTCCCTGCATTGCTGTGGAGCTGGTGAGAGGAGTGAGTGAAGGATTATCTACCATCTTGGGTGGAAGAAATCTTGGAGGTCTTAAAGGGGGTCTAGGAGCCCATAATAATCCTAAAAGGCGCAATACTCACCAAAATCTGGTGAGTGCGGTGTATGTTGGTTGTCTCACTGGTGGATGGTGGAAGCATCACTATTGGCACTGGGAAGAAAATATTTTTATTTTTATGTTTCACTTGGACTTTTTAGTTGCTTTGGACACTATATTATTATATCACATTATTATTTAACTATATAATTAATTCATATATTATTTTTTTTCACCATATATTATTATTTTTTCATTATTATTAATTTAGAAGTTATTTTTTTGTATATGTACTGAGGTGGTGTTTTGCGCTGTTTATTGCATTTTAAGATATTATTATGTTTAACCTTTTATGGATACTTTAAAATGATTATTTTGTGGAACTAGTAGAATTGTTAGGAATTATTCAATATTTCCTTTTTTCTCTTTGTTAAACCTTACTGCAACACCTATACTGTGATATTGTGTATCTTTTCACTGACCTATTTTTGTTTTGTTTTGTTTTTTTGTTGTAATTATATTTGAAAACCAAATAAAAATGTATAATAGAAGAAAAATTATATAATTTAGATTATAAAATCTTCAGTTTTACTCAAATTAGTTGATGCAAAAATTAATACACCCACAACACAAACTACTCCATCTAGTGTTTTGTATGACTTCCATGATTTGTAAGGACAGCGCCAAGTCTGCTAGGCATGGAATTAACCAGTTGGTGACATATTGCAACATCTATCTTTTTCCATTCTTCAAGAATGACCTCTTTTAGAGCCTGGATGCTGGATGGAAAGTGATGCTCAACTTGTCTCTTCAGAATTCCCCATAGGTGTTCGATTGGGTTCAGATCAGGAGACATACTTGGCCACTGAATCACTTTCATGCTATTCTTCTTCAGAAATGCAACAGTGGCTGTAGATGTGTGTTTTGGATAATAGTCATGTTGGAAAAGTGCAGGACAACCAAGGGCATGGAGTGATGGTAGCACCTTCTCTTTCAATATAGAGCAGTACATCTGTGAATTCATGATACAATCAATGAAATGCAGCTCCCCGACACCAGCAGCCCCACAGAAGGACACTGCCACCACCATGTTTCACTGTAGGCACCATGCATTATTCTTTGTACTCCTCACCTTTGTAAGGCCATATAGTTTTGAAGCCATCAGTTCCATAAAGATTTATCTTGGTCTCATCACTCCAGAGTACAGAGTCTCAGTAGTATTCTTCTTTTTCAGCTTTAGGAGAGGCTTCCTTCGTGGAAGACACCCATGCATGCCATTCTTCTGCAGTGTACACCGTATTGTGTCATGGGGAACAATCACCCAAGTTTGGCTTTCTACTTCTTTAGCCAACTGCAGTGAACTTGCATGGTAATTTTTTTCAACCACTCTCATCAGAAGAGGCTCCTGTCAAGGTGTTAATTTCCGTGGATGACCTGGACGTCTCTGTGAGATGGTTGCAGTTCCATCTTTGTTAAATTTTTTTATCACTTTCGTATAGTATTCTGACTGAGTAAAGCTTTGCTGATCTTCTTGTATCCCTCACCTTTCTTGTGTAAATAAATTATTGTCTTTCTCAGGCCTTGTGACATTTCTCTTCCATGTACTGCCATTGCTGACAACATGAAATGAGAAAGGGTTTTCATTGTTAAGTAACGCCCTTTTGTAATCAACTGTCTGCTGGACACCTGTTTAGTGAATAATTAAACTAACCTGTAGTTGAACTCTTGTTAATTAGGCTTTTGTTCTCTAAACTTTTGCTATGCCTCTTAGACTTTTATTGGGGTTTATTCATTTTTGCAACATGGTCTTGAATTAATGTGTTAAGAAAAATACTTTTTTGTGTGTGCAAATTAACAAATCTTGTTTGCAACCAATGGCCGACATTCGTGGGAGTATTTTGTAGTATAGTGTCCCATAGAAAATATTGATTCTGAAAGGAAAGTAAAGATTTTCTGACAAATCTGTTGGGGTGTACTTATGCTGAGCACTGTAATTATTTAGCAAAGATACCTCCAGATGAAAGTGGCAAAAAGGTCCAGTTGCAGGGGCTGCTGGGAGATAATTGCAGATGTGGTGTCCATTCTAATTTTGAAGAGCTAAATACTGGATTGGTGGTAGTGTAGAGATCTTCCAACCAGCACTCAACCAGCCTGGAGCCAACAATATAAGTGGGTTGACCCTGTTACCTAATGTTAGCCCATCTACTCTGCTACTCAGCCCTTAATCTGGCATGAAACCAGACCTCTAGCTACCTATGGGCTGTTGGATGTCCAAATTGGCTAACCTAAACTGTTTACTGAGCCCTAAGCCAACGCTAAGTAGAGAATGCCAGACCAATTAACGGAGGTAACACAAGCTGCACATCTATTTAAAAAAGTGTTCTGTGCATTTGTCCCTGGTGCATACAGCCCTAAACGTTCTTACTGCTAGGTGCCCCCTCCAGCCACAGCAGCTACCAGCCTCTCATAGTGTTTTACGGGGAGGGGGGGCTTGACACCATCTGCTCTCAGCCAAATGCCAGGAACCCCATGCATCGGAGATAAATGCCCTGTGTGCATGGGGCCTAACTGACTTCACCAGGTAAGGAAAATTAAACACCTGAAAGGAGGGGGTTAGAGGGGAGTGGGAGACTGGGTAGTATTCTAGCTAATGCACAAAACTGTTTAAAGTGTTAATACACAAAGATACAGTATTTATACTGTTTCATCATTGCCGATATTTCTGTCTCTTGCGTATATCAGTGTCAGTTGAACTACTTTGTTTTAACTTGAGTATGCCTATGGTCAATTCTTCACTTCAGGCACAGCTATGCATACTAAGTTTGATATGTGTGGAATACAAATATAACATACACATTTTTTTCTCTTCTCTGAAAACCTGGAAATTCTCAGCTTTCACGTGACTGTAATAAACCCATTCAAAGTATTTCTATGTTTTGAGGCGATGGAAGAGTTAAGGCTTGTCTGCATTGGTATAATGTGCCGCAGTGCTTGCTGTACTGGAAGCTTAAAAACCCCTGCAGGTTTTTCTTTATTTTTTTTAACAGCTGAAGAGCCATTCACTTGGCTTTTTATGACTTAATTAAATTAATGAGTCACATAATGATGCACCATATCTATGTATCAAACTGCACAAATTAAAAAAGCCATATCAGACAGCATCTCATTTCCCTGTTTAACAATGTTAAACACGCACTTAGGGCGAACGTGTGTAAATGAGCTTGCAACAGCGATAGAAATTCTGATTAGTGGTTCAGGGCAGACCTTTCAGCTGTCATATCAAGCAAACGTGGAGTACAGTAATGCAAAGCAACATAGCTTACCACTGCGCATTTTCAGCTTCTATGTATACAGTTAATGCTATCATGATCTTAAATAGGCATCAGAATAATTACCAAGATGCTTCGCTGCCAGTACATCCCTTTACAAGATAATCTGATCACTAGTCAATGTTGTAATGTAAAGCTGCTCAGTTTGTCTTGTTTGCTTCTATATGGCCCTGGTGCACATGCAACATGGAGCCCTTTGGCTCTTATAGAGCAGGCCTCAGCAGCCAGTAGTCAGTGTTTTCCTTACCAATATGCTCACATAGACATGACCAGCAAGTGAACTCGAAGACTGTGAGGTGAAGAGTTCCTAGACTTCCCTGTAGTTTTATGTCATGTGATCTGTCATACCCGGAAACCTAGACTCCTACCCAACTCCACACTTTGTCTCGTGTTAATGAGGAGGTCAGAGATAATCTATAGTAGTGGTTCTCAATGCTGGGGTGGCAAACTCTCTCCTGTCGGAGTACAGCTTCCTGTTTAAGCACACAGCTAGACTTTAGCTGTCAGGGCAAATAGGAAGCCATGGCCCAGCAAAAGTGTGCCGTTCTGTATTCCAGCTATCTCCTAGAACAGGGGTCTCCAAACTTCTCAATCAAAGGGCCAGTTTACTGTACTTCAGACTTTAGGGGGGGCCAGATTGTGGCCAGTGAGGTTAGAAAATGTCACGGGCCCAGCATCAGTGAGAATAAACATCACCTCAGGGTTGGTGGTCAGTAGGAGGAAGAGTAGTGTCCCATCATTGGTATCAGTGGGATGAATAGTGGCCCATGATTGTTGTCAGTGGCAAGAATAGTGCCCCATCATTGGTATTAGTGAAAGGAATAGTGCCCCATAATTGGCAACAGTGGGAGGAATAGTGCCCCATCATTGGTATCAGCGGGAGGAATAGTGCCCCATAAGTGGTATCAGTGGGAGAAATAGTGCCCCATAAGTGGTATCAGTGGGAGGAATAGTGCCCCATAAGTGGTATCAGTGGGAGGAATAGTGCCCCATCATTGGTATCAGTGGGAGGAATAGTGCCCCATATGTGGTATCAGTGGGAGGAATAGTGCCCCATCATTGGTATCAGTGGGAGGAATAGTGCCCCATATGTGGTATCAGTGGGAGGAATAATGCCCCATCATTGGTATCAGTGAGAGGAATAGTGCCCCATCATTGGTATCAGTGGGAGGAATAGTGCCACCCCATCATTGGTATCAGTGGGAGGAATAGTGCCCCATCATTGGTATCAGTGGGAGGAATAGTGCCTCATCATTGGTATCAGTGGGAGGAATAGTGCCCCATCATTGGTATCAGTGGGAGGAATGGTGCCCCATCATTGGTATTAGCAGAAGGAATAGTGCCCCATCAATGGAAGGAATAGTGCCCCATCATTGGTATTAGTGGGAGGAATAGTGCCACATCATTGGTAT